>NC_032016.1:6730106-6741293 GCF_001865875.1 Lupinus angustifolius
CGGTTTTTAGTAAAACTACGTATTCCGATTTAAGACGTTCTTTGATAATCTTACCATTTTAAAGTAAGTTATTCAAAGTATCCTTTAAGAGTTTTATGAGACATTCATGTACTCATAAACTTTAACATCCTTTTTAGCAAAGATTTCTATTTTTCCAACTTGTTCCAAGTCATGGTTTTAATGCTAACAACAAATAGAAATACATACATTCTCATTTTTCCTAAACACTTGCTAAAGGTTCCTTTGATTTCATCATCATCCCCTTTGGCTAAAACAACCAAATAAATGTAATAAAAGATTATAACAACTCCATGAACACAAGTTGTTCATGGTTTCAACAAAATATTTTCATAAGTTCAAGAACATTCGGTTTTGAGGTGAAAATGAGTTAGAAAGCGTTTTAGAAAATTTCAACGGTTGAATATGTTCTTGACATGTTCATGAACAACATACTTAAATCTCATCAACATCCATTGGTTGAATGTTGAGAGATCAAGGATTGAAGATGGAAGAAGAAAGTGAAGTGTGAGGGTTTAAGGAGAGAAGGAAATCAGATTTCCCTCTAGGCAATCATAAAAAATCTCATAGGGTGGCTAATGATGAGCTTATGGGATATTTGAGAAAGTGATGTGAGATTTACTTTATGGAAGTCAACGTTCACATCCCAATGCGAAATGACCACTTCGCGGACACGTGCAATAAACCTTCCCGAGTATTATCGGACAATAGTCGATCGGATATTATAAATCGCCCGATCCTAATATCCGATTAGAATTTCGGATTTCGGCATTCCAAGTGAAAAATATTTAGAAAATATGTATGGGTGTACTCAGGGTCTATATTGACTCGAAATGAAATTACGAAGCCAACAGCGCAATCAGAATTCGATTCCGAGTTACGGAACTTAAAAACCACTTTTTGAGCCGTACTGGTTGAGATTTGACCCCGACAGTGGTCCGAAACCAACTGTCTCCGAAAATCATGAAAATTTATCACCAAATTGGAAATATAATTACAAGATTAAAACTCAACTAGAGTTTCGTCTAATTCTTTACCGAAAATTCTCAGAAATTCATTTTCGAAAATATAATTAATAACAATATTAATAATATCTTATAATTCAAAATCGTAAAATTCGCGGTGTTACAGAATCCATCAACTCATGGTAATGAATTTGAGCTCTATAAAAATAAAGACCTTGGCCAAAGGGAATTGAATGAATGAAGAAATGAGTTTCTTAAGTCATTCACTATAAGTTACCTTATTAGAATTGGATAATTATACCATATTCTAGAGTTAACATAGAGTTGTAAAGATGGAAGGAAATATTATAATAATCTTCTAATGGTTCTAAAGTAAAACATATTACGTCATTTCTATGCGGTCGTTAAGGAGTGTTGCTAGATGCCAACCTTGATTAGTAAATTAATGAGTTAACTTACTACCAATTTAGTAATGAACCTACAGGGTCACACACTAACGAGTGTTCTGATTTTGTTGAACGAGAAAATATTATGGATTAAATTAAATAGTTTAATTTATATATTTTCTTTTAAGTGGAATATTATTGTATTTTTTGCTAGCACCAAAAATAAAATAATATTAATTAGTCATCTAAATATATAATTAAGTGAGACTTAATTTATAATTTTTAATGAGTTGTTTAATTTAGAAAAACTAATAAGATTAGTTTTTTTTTTAAATATTTAAAAGTAATAAAAACCCAAGTGTAGTGGGGTTGGTTGCAGAAAGAAAGCAACAAGGACAAGTCTTGGTGTGAATACACGTGTAGGACCTTCATATGTTTAAAGGAGAAAATTTTCTGAAGTCATCACAGTCAGTCTCCTGAGATATGTAAAAGTTTTTTGCCTCATGTTACCTAGTATGCATATTTTAACACAAATAGATCCATAATTTTCCGCTGTGTGCATGTTAGGGTGCATGTTAGGATCATGTTAACCTTCAAGCTTCTTTTTAAATTATAAAATGTTATAGAGGTAAAATCAGTAGATGAATGACCAAGTATTGCAAGGTATAAATAACAGGGCATTCTTCTACAAGTTTGACGCCAACTCAACCTAATAAATTTAGAGCTAGGAATATGAACGCAATTGTATCTTAATTCATTATAAGTAAGTTTCAAACTAAAAAATGAAGCAGGAATAAATGTTGGAATTGTTCAATTGGAAAAACTAGTTCTTAAGTGATGCCAATACTTTAATCAACTGATAGTTTTCTCTTTAGAGAGTTAAAGATACGAATTTCTCAACTCTGTGATCTTGTGAATTCATTTGTTTTCTTGGTTTATGGGATTAGGGGAGCATGTTCTTGCTGTGCATAATGCATTTGGCAATGCAATCTGTAATTTTATTTTTTATCAACACCATATCTGTAATATTGTTTATGCATGGTATTATACGATATTATGTTTCCTTATCTGACATCAAATTTTTATACTGTATACTATATTTAACCCCATGAATACTTATAATCTTCCAAATATTCTTTATCTTTTTTTGTATACACGTTTTCCTTAAATACAAAAGGTAAACCAAATTTTGCAGTGAACTTAACATTTTCCTTATAAGATTAGTGGATCAGGGGAATATAGCAAAATATTTTGTCTCATTACTCTAGTTTAGCATTTTTCTCCCCCTCACCCTTATTTTGTGTTTAACTTCCACTTGGTTCATTTCATGATGTTTCTCATATATGAATCAAATGATATGGATGTGTAGCATTAGGTCTTTATGCCTCGCCTTCAGGATTCAGTGTTAAATGGTG
Organism: Lupinus angustifolius; assembly: GCF_001865875.1. NCBI lineage: Eukaryota > Viridiplantae > Streptophyta > Magnoliopsida > Fabales > Fabaceae > Lupinus > Lupinus angustifolius. The sequence goes on from NC_032016.1 coordinate 6,732,891, forward strand.
CCTCAAAATCTTTACTTTGAAATATAGCAGAACTACCTTTTTGTCAGAAGATACTTTGTTAAGTATACTAACATTCTTACTTATTTGGTAGTATAGGGTTACACTTCCATCAATGTAGATGGGGCAATCACAACCTATGGATTGACATGAATGAAGCATCAAATTATGCTCCGGGAAGTGCACAATTCCTCAGGGAAAAGATTGCCTCACTGGAGCAGGATCTAGATGTATGTTGCTTGGATTGCAAAATCATCACTAGCTAAAATGGGATGATTGATTCACCTTACAAAATAAATGCTTCAAGAGTACAGTTACCTATTTTTTTGTATGGAAAATTGTTAGAATATTAGTATTTGTTGTGGTTGAGACTCAACACTCAATCTCTTTCACTCTCTCCCAACCAACAAACAACCTTATATTCATTTTTTATTTTTTATATTTACTATGGGTAAGACTCGAACCTATAATATTCTTCATTCCATTTTTTAAACTTCTTCATCTTAACTATCAAACCACTTTATGACTCTCAATATACTCCCTTCAAAACTCTACCACAATTGCAGTTCATGTGGTTTGGAGTATAATGCTCATAACATTCATGGGTCCTCTTAATAAATTGAACTCACACTGCACTTCAAAATCTCGAAGGAAAAAAAGGCCATTTATTTTGTTGCCCTCAACTTATGTTGGTTCAGGCAAATAAGTTGTGCACTGGACTGGTGGCAATAAGAAAACATGGGAGGATTTGAATTGAGGTTACTCATTTCCAGTCTCATCTAATTAAAAATAACATCATCCTCTCTTTTAATGGAGACGTGAATTTTTGTTTTGGATGATATAAAATATTATTTTATTATAATTAAAAACATAAATATGTCATAAAATGTTGTATTTTCTTTTTTCTTTAAAACGCTCACTTTTCTGGTGATGTAATAAAAAAGGTCATAAATATATTTGTAAACTATAGACTATTAGATGAAGGTAGGGATTATTTTGTAAGGTTGTGCTTGACAAACAAACATTAAAAAACAATATAGTATAATATGGATATAAATTGTATTTTTATTAAAATCACAATCATCGTATTACAAAATTCGACTATTCAGATATGTTTTACAAATTATCAATAGATGTTATCAACTATTTTAAATATATATCAAACATGTGTTTTTTTACAAATTTATGTTAATTCATTGCATCACATTTAAAAGGAAATAATATCCCACCTCCATCTTATATATATATCTGAATCAGTAAGAATCTGGATCCATGTCATGCAATAATCTATAGTTAAACCCTTCTATAAAGAACTATCTAGAATTAATTTAGAATAATTCAAAAGTTTACATTAATATCAAAATAGTTTTATGATAATGTTAAAGAGAATAAAATGTCTACTACGTACTATAAGAAGATAAATTATCTCATCTAGCCAATATATTATAACATTTGTTATATTTAATTATTTTCTATAAAAAATAATTTTAAAATTAATCAAAATAGTATACATATCATATTTTTATTGTTGGGAGAAATAAATTATCTCCCAATACAAAAGAGATATTTTATTCTCTAATATTAAAAGTATAGTTTTAGAAGAGGACGCTACAAGGTAATGACACATAAGACGGAATCAAATATCTAGAAGATTTGTAATTTTAAATAATTACCTTTTTAGTATAATTTTTATTACTTAACCAAAGTATACTAGACTTCTTAAGATTTTCCTTTAAAATGTATAAAAAGACACAAGAATGTATGATAATGTGTCATGATAGGAGAGAATGACATAATATTCATAACCACCTCATCATATAGCACACTCTGACTTCACCCAAAAAAAGGAACGGTCACGCATGCACCAGTACAAGACATTTGTCCCATCCTAACACGTGTCGAACAATACTAGGTCATATTGTTGCCAAATAAGGCAGCGGGGTCCACATCATCAGTTCTATTGGCGGCAAATGCAAGCAATGACTTCTCACTCACACTGTTCCTTTTACTCAATACTACTGCTAATCTTGAGTATGGCACATGGCCATCCTATTATTCTATTCTTTCTATGCTTCTTTTTGCGGCAACTCATTCCACTGGTGGTCAAAATATATGAAGCACGGATATGTATTGGGTATGATATGTATGTGATATATTGACGTGTCTTTTTTTTTAAAATACAGGATATGATACATTCAGCGATACGCGCATAAAATAATAAAAACACATAAAATATGATAAAATTATAAGCGTAAATCAAAATATCCAAAGTAAAAAAATATAATAGAAATTTAAAATCATTACCCTCCAAAACAAAACTATCTTATCTTATTTTGATAAAAACGAATCTGTCCTAAAATTATTTTCTCCATAACAAATATATCTTATCATATTTTAATGAAAACGAATCTATCTTATCCTGTTTTATTGGAAACGAATTTATCTTATCTTTTTTATTGGAAAACAATCTATTTTATCCTGTTTTATTGGAAACGAATCTATATATCATATACTTTACTAAAAATGAATCCATATATCCTATATTTTATTGAAAACGAATCGCATACGTGTCTTAATATTTATTTATTTAATTTAATTTTTTTAATTTTTGGATTCTCTATGGATACGTATCATTCGCGAATTCGAGTGTATCCGTGTCAGACACCGACACGTGAGGGTGTTTGACGAATCCGTGCTTCATATGTCAAAATAATACTCCATACTCACCTTAGTAAAAAGTTTAATGTGTAACATTTTGATCTTCAACAAGTAAAATTAGTACTCATTAATTATAAATGTTAGTCAATATAATGTCTTCTAAGGATAATAAAAATGTTAAAAAGGCCAATTTAATATTTTTTAGATTATCTTTGGTGTTTTCAACTTTTCTGGGATTAAATTAGTATAATGTAAAAGTTTTGAAAGAAGAAAATAGATCTTTACACTTCATTTAAACATGTACTCGATACGACAAATTGATGTTACATGGCAGATTCAATTATGTATCATGTCAATTGGCCATGGCATGCGTCACGTGACTCACATCATGCCCCTGAAAATATCTTTTGAGAATTGGATAGAGAATCATGCACCACACAATCTTACTCTGCAGTCTGCACACATGCTCACCTCACGTGACCTTCTTAAAAGAGTATCAATATTATAAGAGATTTCTTTTTTAATTATAAAAAATTAGATAAGCTATAAATTAGATCGTGTATATATAAAAAAAAAATTGGACTAGTTAGATGTGTGCAACCGACATCGTTGTTGCTTAATTCGTAGGAAATGAGTAAGATACTAACCTACACGTAGATAACGTCATTTTTTAAGCTTAAAAAAACTTGTTTTAATTTAATTTGTGAAAATAAACGATGGTACAACATGTGACATTTTGTTCCCACGTGTATGTACTATTATCTCCTACCAATAACTAGTCATACATATTGAGGGGAATCTAGTTCATATTTATCTATATCCAAAAAAAATCTTTCAAAAAGTATAATGATTATGTTACTTTTTTCTCTTAAAATACTTGACATATATTTTTCTAAATATATTCTGTCCATTTCTAAATATATTCTATCCATTTATTAATTTTTTCACAACCGACATCCTTGATTTTTTCACTACTTGCTGAAATACATGGTTGAAGATGTTGGGAAAAGAAACTTTGTAATTGGGAATAATGTCTCAAATTAAAGACTATCATAAGTTGCTTAAAGATCTCAAATGTAAAAATATGATTCCACCTCATGAATATGTGGCTGGACTTATGATTGAAAAGGTACAAGAATTATAGAATGACTACAAGCAATATATGAAGCATAAATACATTAAAAAAATGATTTGTTGTATCAAAATATATCACAAATTATATTCTAAATCAATAATAATAAAATAAATTTTTTTATTAGAATATACTTTGAGACATCATATCCTTATTTAAATACAAACAATTATCTCTAGCTTGCTGCAAAAGCAAGAGGCCAAAGAGCTATGACATCATGAACAAACTTGATGCAAGGCAAAACAAATAAAAAGATAGAGGTGCGCGAATAACAAACCTGGTAACAATGTTCCTAAGTCCATCATTCGTAATTTTTAAAGGCAAAGTGATCAAGGAGAGTTATGTTATGTTTGTGAAATCTTGGGTATCATGCTCCATAATGTAGACAAATAGCAACAAGAAAAGGCAAATGTGTGATGAAAGATGAAAAACTTCCTAAACCAAATGTGAATTTGGTTGAAAGGGATGATATGATTGATGCGTTCATTTCTGAAAAACTTTGACACTAAATGAGGTGCTTCTTGTACCCACTATAAGAGCAAATTTAACGTTTGTGGCATTGTTGGGCAAGGTGTCTTTTGAATAATACGACATAATCATGACTAAAAATATTTTTTTTGGGTTAGGGCTATTGAGACGAGGGTCTCTTTGTACTTCAGGTTTCTAAAGATCGATATCAATAATATTGCATCATCTTATGCTTATATGGTTTATTCTTCTGAGATATGGCACGCTAAACTGGGAAAATAGATTAGGACATGGGAATGCATCCTATCTTTTATGAAAATGAAAACTCTAGGGTTTATATCTAACATTGATGCCACATGTTCTAGTAAATGTGGATTGTGGAATATGATATATGCTTATTTTGTTACTTGCATTACATTGTGAATAAAACTAAAAGTTTCCTTGCTTTAAAATCTGATATCTAAGGTGAAACGTGCAAGTTAAGATAGAATATAAAACCTCAATGAAAGATAATATAATATAGAGAAGGAAGAGTACATTTAGCTGTAGCTCATGAAAACACTGATTCATGGCTCATACATTATTAACAGAAGGGAAAAGAAGTTGTAGTTGCAAAAGGAATGTTCAGCAGAAGGGACGTAGATTGGACAGGAGGGTAGAATCATCATCATTTTCCTCTCCCAATCATTATGTAGTCTTTCCATTTTGTATTCTCTTTCCTAACGTGTTTGTTGCTTCTCAATCACTCGACCTTAGGATCTTCAGCCACGTGTCCTCTTGATGTAACTAATTCCAATTCATTTTCTCTGTCCAAAACTGAATTTGCCTCTTTCCCTTTTGCTTCATTTGCACATGTCACAATTCTTCCTTCATCGAAAGTAACCTTGTCCTCAAGGTTGAAATGAGGATAAGATTGGTGAAATTCCTCCAAATCTTCCCACGTAGCTTCCATTTCAGTAGTTGCCTCCAATTGAACACGGACTTGAGGAATTTCCCTTGAATTATGTAGAACCATTCGAGTTTTGAGGATTTTAAGTGGATGGGCAATAGGACCTGTGTGCATAGTAGTTAAGGGCAGAGGAAAGTATTATTGAGCTTCAACACCCTGAACTTCTTTATTAAAGAAATGTGAAAACCAGGGTGAATCTTTGCTGACTGTGGTAGTTGTAATTGATAAGCCACTTCTCCAATATTCTTAACTACCGGAAAGGGGCCAAAGTACCTTAAACTTAGCTTGTGATTTTTTCTTAAAGCCAATGAATGCTGTTGATATGGTTGGAGTTTGACTAAGGCTAAGTCACCTACTTCCAACGTAAAATCTCTTCTTTTTTTGTCGACCTGTGACTTCATATAATTCTGAGACCTCAGTAAATTTTCCTTAAGCCTTTTCAACAACCGATCTCTTTCTTGCAATGTCGCTTGAACAAAAGGCGGGTCCTTAACATGCCAATCATACTTGAGAACAATGGGTGGAGGTCGGCCAAACACAGCTTGAAAGGGAGTCATTTTAAGGCTGTGATTATAGGAACCGTTATATCAGTATTGAGCCCATGGCAGCATTCTAACCCATGATTTTGGGTTATCAAACACAAAATATCTTAAATACATTTCTAGTGTCTTATTCAAATTTTCGGTCTGACCATCAGTTTGTGGATGGTAAGCAGAACTTATGGACGACGTAGTGCCTTAAGCCTTAAAGAGATGTTGCCAAAAGGAACTAACAAACACTCAATCCCTATATGAAACAATTGACTTAGGAATACCATGCAGTTTCACAATATTATTGATGAAAGCTTCTGCCACTGACTTGCCATTGAAATTAGTTTTTAAGGGAATAAAGTGACCAATTTAGAGAGTTTGTCAATCACAACTAATATAATGGTTAGACCATTGTAACTTGGCAATTTGGTGATGAAATCCATTGCAACATCCTCCCAAATATGATGTGGAATGGGCAGGGGTTGAAGCAAACCAACTGGCATAACATTGGCAACCTTAGCCTGTTGACAAACTGCACATTCTCTAACAAATGTTCTGATCTCTTATTGCATAGTTGGCCAAAAAAATTGAGAAGTGATTCGGGTTATGGTTTTGGTCATACCAGCATGTCCCCCAACTTTAGAATTGTGAAATTCCTACATCAATTTTTACTTGAAATCCTTATCATAAGGCACCATGATTCTTCCCTTATACATCATAACACCTTGGAAAACTGCATAATCAGAAGTGTGTTTATAATTAGACAAAGTAGTATCTATGAATGTTTTGATGACAACATCCTTTTGTTGTAAAGCAATCAGCTCCTCCATCCAATTATTAATAGGTTGAGACCAAGCCATATTGAAACTTCTGGATAAAGCATCAGTTGCTATATTATCCTTGCCATGCTTACATTGAATACGAAAATCATAGCCTAAAAACTTAGGCAGCCATTATTGTTGCTCAGGTGTTTGTAAAGACTGTTCCAACAACTCTTTTAATCTCTTTTGGTAAGTCTTGATGACAAATTTATGACCCAAAAGATAATGCCTAAATTTAGCCAGTGCTTTGGTTATAGCAAAGAATTCCCTAGCATAGGTAGATTGCTTTTGCATCATAGGAGACAACTTCTTAGATAAAAAGGCAATGAGATGATTGTCTTGACTAAGAACTGCACCAATACCAAAATCAAAAGCATCAGTCTCAAGAATGAAGGGAGCCTTAAAATTTGGAGCTGCTAAAACAGGAGCTGACATCATGGCTTGTTTGAGTTGAAAGAATGCAACAGATGCAGGTTGAGAACATTTGAAGGAATCCTTCTTTAAGAGATCAGACAAAGGAGCAGCAATGGATGCATAATGCTTGATAAATCGCCTACAATACCAGTCAGCCCAAGAAAACCTCTTCGTTGCTTTAGACTCATAGGTTCTGGCCAGTGTTGGAGAACTACAAGTTTAACTGAATCCATAGCAACACCTGCACCAGAAATTGTATGGCCCAAATATTCAATTTGTGTAACCCCAAAAGAACACTTAGAGAGTTTAGCAAACATTTTATGAGTCTGTAAGATTTGCAAAACAATCTCCAACTGGAATAAGTGATCTTGCCAAGAAGAGCTATACACCAAAATATCATTAAAAAAAACAAGCACAAACTTCCTCAAAAGACCTTTGAAAATCTCATTCATAAGACTCTGAAATGTAGCTGGGGCATTGATCAAGCCAAATGGCATCACTAACCATTCATAATGGCCATGATGAGTTCTGAATGCAATCTTAAATCTGTCTGTATGGTTCAACAAAATCTGATGATACCCTGATCTTATGTCAAACTTAGAGAAAAAACAAGCACCAAACAATTCATCAATTAACTCGTCTACAGTTGGAATTGGAAAAGAGTCTTTGATGGTAATGGCATTGAGAGCTTTATAGTCGGTACACACTCTCCATGAACCATCTTTCTTCTTTACCAAAATGATTGGAGAGGAAAAAAGGCTCTTGCTTGGTTGAATGATTCCTTGAGTTAACATCTCACGCACCAATCTTTCAATTTCTTCTTTCTGACTATGGGGGTACCTGTAAGGTTTAACCTTGACAGGATTAGTGTAACGCCCCGAAAAATACTTCTCAAAAACATTGCGGAAAAATGGGTAATTTTTTTTTTTTTGAAATGGGAATAAAGAGATGTATAAAATTGTTTCCTTTTAAAACCTTCCTTTTCCGGGACATCACTTTAAGTAACTCAAATGCGGAAAATCAACTTATCGTTATCGAATGATAACTTAACCTGATTCACAATTTCCTGAATAACACAATGCATATAAACGGTTAAGTCATCTTTAGTTCATACAAACTAAATCAACAAAGGCGGAAACTACATCGCCAGTAGCTAACTCCAAAGCTAGGATACTGCCTCTCCTCAATTCTTCATGCCCCTTCCTAGAACATCACGAACGGGTAGCTCCAAATCCGAGCAAAGTTGTCTTATCTGACGAGTACACGTCCGAAAAGCAAACAATAGAAAAGAAGAGGAATAGAGAGAGTAAGACATCTAATGAACATAAATTCATTGACGGCGTGGACTTACTCAGAATATTACACTCAGACATGAAAAGCAGTTCATGTATATATATATATATAACATATTACATTATAACTCATCAGTTGTTC
>NC_032016.1:6741393-6742212 GCF_001865875.1 Lupinus angustifolius
TCATCCACCTCACACCAATATCCTCCCAATAACCTAGTTGGAAATAAATCAAAAGTACAGGTCCCATAGTAAGCCACTTTGTACGCACCCGAAATAACATATCCTCGCAAGAAAATAAAAATAGATCGATCGGTTCCCTCAGGAACAGTCCTACCTGGACCTAGGTCGTACAAACGCTTTCTGGGCATCCCTCTCATTGATCCAGATTGCAAAGAGGGGTTGTTAGAGATCGTCTAGTTTGGCCTGTGAGAACTGTCCGATCCAACAGGGTACCTCCCCAGGAATACAAGGGACTCGTCTCACCTAGACTCTCCCTCATGACATTGTTGGCTAATCACCGTCCAATTAGTGCCGTCCCTGCTTACTTCACGGTGCTCTAAGTCATACCATCAATTTCCTCTCCACTACTCCATTATTAACCATACGCATATGAATACTAACCGCAGTTAGATGATTAAATTTTTTATTCATTATTTACCATGTTCGGCCCACCTTAAGTCATCTCCCTCAGGAATGCTTCTTGTGGGTCCCGATCTTACGTTAACACGTAATATAAAGGAAATACATCCCACCACTACGACCATCGCTGAATCACCCTGGACGGTCCCAGACCAAGCCACTTACGGTCAGACGATCTCGCTCCGTGGTATCACGTATCCTTTTCTGGGCATCGCCCTAAATCATACATCCTTCTCGGATTACTTTCTGTAAAATTAATTTCCGAGTTAACTATTTAATTCCAACACCTTGAATACTTTACTTTTTAATTCAATTACGGTGTTATACCAAAGTAGTTTATATCACATACTCATACTAGGG
>NC_032016.1:6742312-6742774 GCF_001865875.1 Lupinus angustifolius
AATTAAACTTAAGCCTTCCTCGCCCAAGCGAGACATCATTAAAATCCTGATTTTTTTTTTTTAATTTTTTTTAATTTTTTTTTGCCGAAGTGAAACTTTTGCTCGCCCGGGAGAGGGATGTCCAGAATTTCATCAAATTCCTGGGTTTTTTTTCGCCAGCGAGACCCTTGCTCGGCCGAGCGAGGATTTGGTCGCCCGGGCGAGGGAGTTCCAGAACCAAAACTTCTCCTCGCCCAAGCGAGACTGTGCTCGCCCAAATGACAGGGACTTGGACATAATACCAATTTTTTGCCCTCTTCGACAAGTGAAACACATTTGAACTTAGTTTTTCAAACACCTGCACTCAGAAAAGTTTCCAACAACATTCATATACAATATTCAACACATTTCATCAACAATCATATATATTCAAAAGCATTCAAACATAAACATCTTGGGTTTCTTAAATCACAAGTTAACTCC
>NC_032016.1:6742874-6743116 GCF_001865875.1 Lupinus angustifolius
ATCTCATCAACATCCATTGGTTGAATGTTGAGAGATCAAGGATTGAAGTTGGAAGAAACAAAGAGAAAAATGAGATAAAATATGTAGAGAGGATTTACCTTCTCTTAGAAACTTTTGAAATGAGAGAATGTGAGAGAAGTGTCGAGTGAAGAGTGCTTTAGGGGAGAGGGAAATCTGATTTCCCTTCTAGGCAATCATGAAAATCTACTAGGGTGGCTCTCCTAGGGTGGCTAATGGTGAGA
>NC_032016.1:6743216-6755161 GCF_001865875.1 Lupinus angustifolius
CGATCGTAATATCCGATTAGAATTTCGGATTTCGGCATTCCGAGTGAAAAATATTTAGAAAATAGGTATGAGTGTATTCAGGGTCTATGTTGACTCGAAATGAAATTACGAAGCCAACGGTGCGATCGGAATTCGATTCCGAGTTACGGAACTCAAAAACTACTTTTTGAGCCGTACGAGTGGATTTTGGCCCTGACAGTGGTTCAGAACCGACTGTCTCCGAAAATTACCAAAATTTACCATAAAATAGGAAATAAAATTTCAAGACTAAAACTCAACTAGAGTTTCGTCTAATTCTTTACCGAAAATTCCCAGAAATTTATTTTCGAATATATAATTAATAAAAATATTAATAAAATCTTATAATTTTAAATCGTAAAATTCGCGGTGTTACAATTAGATCCTTGTAACAAGGGAATGGAATGTTCATGAGACCTTGAAGGAGGAATTGATACAGGGGTAGGAAACACCTCATTGTATTGTTGGAGCAATAAGGTTAATTCTAGTGGCATGGCATCAAGAGATTGCTTCAAGGCATGTGAATTGGAATCTTGTTCAATTACTTGCATGCTATAGATTTCAGCAATGGAATTTGTGTGCACCATACGCCTGAGGTGAGGTAATTCTGCTAGGACAGGGGTTAGATCCAATTCCCCTTTTAGAGATGTGAACCTGCCTTCCCATAGAAATTTCAATTGTAATACTTCATAATCAGCAATGTGAGGACCAATAGTTTTCAACCAACTAGTTCCTATGATGAGATTAGCCCCATAAATAGGTAATAGAAAAACATGTAAGTGGAACGAGTTCCCTTGAGCATGTACAATGATGTGCTGGATTAAGCCTTCAGCATTCATGTAATTTACATTCCCCACCATAACCTTGAACCTAGGGGCTGGTTCAATTTGCAATTTGAGAAATTTGGCCACCCTGGGTTGAAGAAAATTATCAGAGCTTCCACCATCAACTAGAACTGTAACAGGAAACTGATTAATGTGGGCCAAGAATCTGATAGTTCCTACACCCATCTCCCCATTTTAAGGCATTCAAAGATAAATGACGGTCAATAGCATGTTCTTCCTCTGACTCCCCAATTTGAACCTCAGAGCTCATAAGGGCATCATTCCCATCCTCCAATTGTAAGAATAACATCTGCCTATTAGGACATTTGTGATAAAAGAGAACTTCTCATCACAAAAATAACATAACCCTTTTTCTCGGCGCAATTGCATTTCAGCTGGACTGATCTTCTTAATTGCTGGATATCTCAAAGAAGGTCCCATAGGGGTAGGTAATAAGCCATAAGAGTTGGGTCGGGGAATAGATTTAATTCCCCCCGAATTCGGATTGAAATTGGCAGAATTGTGAGCAGTAATAGGAAAATATTTATGGGTGTAATTGGAGTTAATGGCTTTAGTCACAAGGGTGTATCTTTCTTCATATAATCTTGCTAAGGCTACGACACGCAACAAGGTAGGGGGAGCCATAGCTATCACATCCCGTCTAATTTCTTTATCTAATCCTCCCACAAAGCAATCCAACAAGGCTTCATCATTCAAACCAATAGATCTATTTGCCAATGCCATAAATTTAAGGTAGTAATAAGAGAGAGAACATGTTTGAGATAATTTGAACAATTCCGCCATGGGACAATCATATGGGGAATGTCCAAACTGAGATTCCAATGCTCGTGTCAGATCAAGCCAAGTGGTAATCGTAGAAATTCTATGTAACATTTGAAACCAAGGCACTACATCTTTATCAAAATGCATGGCAGCAATATCGACTCGAGATACATCAGGAGTATTGTGATAGTTAAAAAATTTCTCGGCCTTAAAGATCCATTCCAACACAGGTGTACTACCATCAAAGTGAGGAAATCCTAGCGAAATGTCCTTGACTGGAAGAACCGCATGCTCTTGGGCAACAATAGAAGTTCCTGAGTTCGCGTGACTTCCACCAGTGGGAGAAGTATTTAGTAGATTTTGTTGTAAGACTCGTTGGATCTGATCCATACGATCAGTATGCTCGGTTAATCTAGCCTCCATCGACTCAGACAATCGATGAATCTCTTCAGAGTGAATCGTCACCGTGGCTTGTAAATCCTTCAATCCTGTATTCTCCGCCATGGAAGCTCAATGAAAACACCAAATGAAACGTACAAGTTAAGATAGAATATAAAACCTCAATGAAAGATAATATAATATAGAGAAGGAAGAGTGCATTTAGTTATAGCTCATGAAAACACTGATTCATGGCTCATACATTATTAACAGAAGGGAAAAGAAGTTATAAGTGCAGAAGGAATATTCAGCAGAAGGGACATAGATTGGACATGAGAGTAGAATCATCATCATTTTCCTCTCCTAATTATTACATAGTCTTTCCATTTTGTATTCTCTTTCCTAACGCGTTTGTTGCTTCTCAATCCCTCAGCCTTAGGATCTTCAGCCACGTGTCCTCTTGATGTAACTAATTCCAATTCATTTTCTCTATCCAAAACTGAATTTACCTTTTCCCCTTTTTGCTTCATTTGCACATGTTACATAAGGTTTGCGATAAACATGTATCATTTTAGGAAGGAAGGCACTTTTAATCTTTACTTTTTATAGTAAAAAAATTGTGATCGGGTCTGAGGTCTACCAAGTTGGGCAGACCCTATAAGTCTATGAGTGCTTATAAAATATTTATAAATTTCACACTAGCAAAATTCTCACTAATTTAATTTGAATGCTTGACTTTGTGAATGTGATAGTTGTTCCCATCAAACCTATTTGAATCCATGACTTTGTGAAAACAACACAAATGCTATATCACCCTTCGTCACTACCTTTTCCATCTTTTGCATATTAATATAATAATAACATTAATATATATAGACATTATTAATATTTTTGTACTACCAAGAGTATTCTCTAAAAAGTTTGGGTAAAAAACTAACATCTTTCTGGATACATGACTGTCTCTTTCAACAAATTCGTTCATAGAAATCGAATCCTTAACTTTTTAGTCATTCAAGAGATCAATTTATTATAACATGCAAATAAATTCATTTACTTTTAATCTATTTACTATTTTTTTGTGAATACTAAATTCCGTTTTTTTACTTGAGCAATGGTGTGCATAGGACAATGTGATATTTCATGTTCCAAACCTTTGTGATTAATAAAGGCAACAAATTTAATTGAAAGTTTAATAAATTATAATGTCTTGACCAATTATGTGAAGTCTTTCATAAATTATATGACATTTTTCCATTGTTTGATAGTTGGAGAGCAATATTTTTTTTCTTGCGGTGAAGATCACTAAAATGAATTTTTGTATGTAAAACATAACTATTTTCATACATACAAATGATCCAACCCTCTAATAATCTAATATCATGTATGAGAATCTCAACCATATTCCAAATTTACTTTACATTATTAGCTTTCCAAAAATTGTTTGTTATACAATTAGTTTTAAGAAAATATAATCTAATTAGATAGCTACACAAATTTATGTCACAACTTTCACATGTTATGCCATTACAAGCTCAAACAATTGTTACAATATACTAACTTTCTTCTATTATTTTTTGGTTATCACTTTCTTCTAATGTTGTCAAATAGAGATGTCAAAATGGATCGCCCGGCTTGTTTAGCCCGGGCTCGTAATGCTCGCAAAAATTTAAGTGGGCTCGGGTATGCTCGCATAGGTTAATGGACAAAATTCAATGCCCTGCCCGTTTTAAAACGGGCTAATGGGCTTGCGGGCGGCCCGCATGAATTGTTGAATAATTAAAAAAAATAAAAAAATCATATAATAAATGAAATTAAATTAAATAAAGTAGTTGAAGATAAAAAATTAACAATTTTTTTGATATTTTATATGAAGTTTAACAAATTATATTAGATTAAAAAAAATAGGATTAAAAATCACGTTACATTATAACTAATCTAAAATTTTTTAACTTTTTTCCTTAAATTATGTCTATGGTTGTCCATTTACCCATTTTGCCATCTCTATTGTAAAAGCCCAAAACAATCATCATTCATTTGAATTTAATAATAATCATATACATTAAAATCTCTTGTACGACCGTTCATATATCTTTTTGTCTTATTTTAAGATATATTATTTATTACTTGGAGACCAAGATTTGATAGTGGTATTTCTAGTAAATATCAGAAACGGTATCTTCTCACACAAAATATCAGAAACGGTATCCGTTACAATCGTGTGCACTGTATAGTTTTTCTCGGTCAACATTGGCGGCGCAAAAGACTGCACTCACAGGCTACTACATGGTCCACATCAGTTACGCGCGTGTCACGCACCTCATATTACCACCGTTAGATCCTTAATAACATCAAATTTGACGGTCATAGATTCAAATATAAAAAACATTTGATTCGGCTATGCATGTATGTTGACCATGGTTCATGTATGTATGTGGGGAGCAATGTATAACGCCACCTCATATTTAAGAATGGAAATTAATGAAAAATAATATATTAACTTTCCTACTTAATTTGATATGTTTTACCTACCCACTCCTGTAAATGCGTATTTTTGACCGCCACAAAAAAACGTTAATGACTTAATTTTTGGAGAAAATTGGTACAACAATTATTTTAAGAGGAATATTATATTCTTCTACTAAATCTTAAATATATCTTTACTATTTATTAAAAAAAACTATATACTTTTTAAATCATTAATCCATCAATAAATAAGATTTGACGAAAACAATCGGTCCTTTTTTATTACACATAAAAGAGAGAAGGGGCACTGAGTGTGAGAAAAAAATACTGCTAAACAGTGATAAAGGAGTGAGAAGGAGAGAGAAAGACTGAGAGGCATAGTAACATCTTCAAGCCATTCCACTCGGTGAAAGCAAACCAAGCAGTTTTTATTGTATAAGAGTAAAGTTTCAATCTTTTTAAGTTTGTTCCAGAAACCCATGTATGGTAATTTGTATTCCAATTTTAAATCTTTTTAAATTATAATTATGGGGCCTGGTGCTGTTTGCTTTGAGAATTGTGTTATTTTTTTGGATATTTTTACTTATATATTACCTTCATCACACTTGCATTACCATATATTGTTTGCTGATACTTTAATATCTGTTTTGGTGATTGAAGAAAAAAAATAGAAGAGTGAGATAGCAAAGAAAAAACGAGTTCACTTTACTTTTTGCACTGAAGAACAAAAGAGCAACCTTTGAAAAAGGGAAAAGTGTTTTTGTATTTATGTCGTCTTGTTTTGGTTTGATAGTGTTTGATGCTGCTTTGAAGAAGCTCTGGATTTGTTATTCCTTGTTGTTGACTCTTACTCTGTGCTCGGCTTCCCTCTGCTTTCTAAGGCAGAGTCTTAATATTGTGAACCCAACAGTTTCAATGCCTTTGAGACCAAAAAGGTTTATTTTTGTTTTTGTTTTCTCTGATTTTGTTATACTCTCTACAATTTTCTCTCTCATGGTGTTAAAGGTTTTTGGTTTTCTGAATTGTTTTGCAGGACTTGTTTTGATGTAGAGTGTCTTGGAGGCTTTTACATACAAAAAATTTCAAACCTTTTCTTATTCTTAAGAGTAGATCTTAGTTGAGATATCTTGAAGAGAGATTTCCTTTCTTCTCTTACTTACTGGTTGATTAGTTAAATCATCCCTTGATTGGTTTTATTTCTTGTCTGTTTTTTACCTATTAAGTGTATTTTAAGGGTTCTTTGAAGGAGTTTTCCACTTTAATTTTTCCATCATGTCTAAGCCTCGAAAACAAACGGCAAATAGACAGAAACAAAGGACACATACCTTTCAAGAGCCCAAGATTATGAGAAAACTTAGGATAATTTTCAACGACCCTGATGCTACTGATTCATCTGATGATGAATTTGAGCCTAGAAAAATCAAAAGATGCATTCGTGAAGTACCACTTCCTCTTACTTCAGCCACCGACTCTACCACCACATTTACTGAAACAACAATCTCTTGTGATGAAAGAAACAAAAGTGTTGGTGGGGTTTTGAGCAAGTCTTGCATTGAAGGTCAACAACAACCCCAAACCAATAAAAGGAAAAGGGTTTTGAAACAAAACCCTTCAAGTAAGTTACTACCTATTGGAAAATATAGAGGAGTGAGGCAAAGAAAATGGGGTAAATGGGCTGCAGAAATCCGTGACCCGTTTAGAAGTACCCGTCTTTGGTTAGGTACTTACAATACAGCTGAAGAAGCTTCACAGGCCTATGAGAACAAAAGGCTTGAATTTGAAGCTATGGCAAAGGCTCAATCTTGCAACAATGGTTGTTATTCTTCTGCTTCTTCTGTTGTAGTACCTAAGCCTGCAGCTACTACTGCTACAGATAAGAGTAACTACACTGCAGTGGAATCTGTATCAGAGAAATCTTCTAGTTCTACTACTATGGAAGATTCTGAGAGCATGTTGTCACATACATCACCATCTTCTGTGCTTGACTTGGATACTTCAGGTTCTAATTTGATTGACAAGGGTAATGTTTCATGCAATGAAGCTGTTGAGGCTTGTGATTTTGTGGCTGAGTTAGCTGAACTGGAGATACCAGATTTGAGCACTTTGAACTTGCCTCCTCTTTCAACATATAATGCTGCTGAATCTGGTGCTGATTCTGAGCCAAACCATGGGCTTGATTTTGATTTGTTGCAATTTGATTATGCAAATGGCTTTAATGATTTTGGTGGCTTGGAAGATTTCCATATCTTTGGATTTGATGATAAGGAACCTAGTGTGCTTCCTGATTTTGATTTTGGTGATTTCATTGCTGATGAATTTGCTGGTTGGATTGAGGATCCTCTCAATGCAACTTTCGTCTAAGTTTTGCAGTTCAGTAGGAGTAAATTTATAGAGTACTACATTATTACTAATTTGTTTATGTTCTCAGATTTTATTATTAAGTTTTGTAGGATCTAAGGAACTGAAACCAGTTCTTGAGAAAGTGAGTGGTATTATGGGTTTCTGTTTGATTTTGTTCTCTGATGTAGAGATGTAAAGAGAGAATCCATTGGGTTTTCCCGTGCTAATAGAGCAGTCCAAGGATTCTTGAACTTTATTATTAGTGTTATTAGTAGAATATGTAGTAAGTTAAAGTTTTTCTACAGTTGAGTATATGAAGACCTTCAATATATCGGTATATCTTGTATTGTACCGTATAATATAATAATAACTATTGAATGTTAACCTTAACTCCTAGATTCCTTAATGTTCCATATGCTAGTGTCTTTTCAATAGAAACATTTTAGATGGGACTGGACGAGATTCACATTCTTCCATATCTGATAAACTATTTCCAATGCTTTGCGGTAATTTAAGCCTTTTGCTACCCTTGCCGTACCAAGCACCAGTCCTATTCTGTGGCAGGGAGATAAGATATTAGGTGATTTCTTGTGAATGTGAAAAAGTAGAACAAGTAAAAGTGTTATTGTGTTGTGGGAGGCCCCTACAAAGAGGGGCCACAGCAGATTTCTTTTACCAATCAAAACATATCGTCAACCAGAGGCAGAGGCATAGAAAGGTGTTATCTTAAGGGTAGAGTGCCCTTGGTAACTAGCTATATATCACAATCTTTGATTCTATACCTTCACATCATGTATGACATATGACACAACCGCATGATACTTGCTAATAGACTAAAAAATAAATATAAAAAACGTTATTATTGATTATATTTACTTTTATTTTTTTGGTAGGGTGAAAATACATTGTTATTACGTAAGACTTTTGTGGGAGGATATAAAAATATTAAATTTTAAAAAAATAAGTAAGTCAGCAGTGGGCCCTAGTTTTATTTTCCACGTGGGACCTGTCGGAAAATGCCTAATGCATGTTGCCCTGTTCCTCTTGAACATATAAAAATCAAATTTTTGGAAGATAGTTAAAATTAATAACGAATTAGAAAATATAACTAATTAACTATGAAGAATCGGATTTTTGTTCTGATTTACCTATTAATATGTGATGGAAAGGATCCGATATTTCTGCAACTAGAAAATTTCCCTTTGTATATCCATCTCTAACCCGAACAGATGATCGGGTTATAAAAGTAGCAACTACTTTTTTTTTTAAATGTTTGGAACTTCGCTAGTTTTAGTTTAAGAGCAGATTTTTTTGTTAAATTTTAATAAACAAATTGCTTTAGATACTTATGTATCTGGTTTGTTAAGGTTTAACTAAAGAACCATATTGTGTTGAAAATAAATATGAAAAACACAAATATGAAAAAGGATAATAATCTCCAATGCATCTCGGAGGATTGGTAGATTTGGGCAATAATTTATATTTTTTAAGCAAATTGTTTTCTTTTTGTTGAGATCAAATACATAAATCTGAATAACAGAAACAATGTTTTACAAAAGACTAATATACATCCCTTTAAGAATGTATCGCTTTACAAAAGACCTGAATCTCATAAATATTAATAGTTCGATTCCAGCTAACAAATTAGTATATGTAATTTGTGAAATAATGGAAAATCCCTTTCGATTATTTCCATCATTTGTAGAGTAAGAAACTTGGATGTCATGCCCCATACACAAACATATTCTACTTTTAAGATTAGGAACATTGTACACATGGACAATTGTGTACAAAGGAATATTGTTTGTGCGTATTCAATTTGTGCAAAAGATAATGATAGAATCGATTTTTTATTTTTCATCATATATGTATAATTAACAATATAGACATGTATAATTTCATATGTCAAATGCATATCCATAGTAATAAGTAATGTTAAAAAGATTTTATCTAAAAGTGATATATATTATATTTAATCGGGTCTACAGTTTGGTTCAAAGATTGTGTCAATCGACATTTCGGGTTGGATTAATTTCGAATCTAGGATCGGATTTAGATTAGAAAAAATAATCCACCAATATTTATAATCTAATAAAGGATAAACCTTACCTGACCTAACCCACTCATGTTCATTCCAATCTTTGATGAATTTGATTATATCTAGCCTATATTCCATCATTTTCCTTTTTTTCAAAAGAAAAAAATCTACCTTTACTTTTTGCATGTTCCAAAGGAGAATCCAAACAAATTAGTTTATGAAGCTGTATTCTTTTGGACACGTGGCATGCATCTATAAGTGGAATAGTAGAGTAAACTCTTGGGTAGTGAATAGTGAAGAGTGAAGGGTGATTATGATATTGAATAAGTAAGGGTGATGGATTTAGGTGAAGTGGGTCCCTAATCTAGATCCATAAATGGAAATCAATCATATTCTCGTGATAAGGGGGATCAACAATTCCACATAATAATGTCTAAAAACAGATGCACCACTTCCTCTATTATTGGCCCTAAATCTCAAATTCAGCTTTTTATTTCTCTCGGTCATCATCATGATATAATGATAGTGATTTCATTGGTCACAATAATACTATAGCGACCTTTTATTTATCGAAATTAATTAATCTTTATTCAAGTTTGTACTGTATTGCTGACTTTGTGACTATTGGTTTACAAATCTTTGTCAATTCTCTGTTCCCCAGCAGCCAAGAATATATAATCACTCTATTCTCATTATTCATAACGAAAAAGTGCTTATGTGGTGCTTTCTAGTGTTAAAAAGCCAGACACGTAGAATATTTTGCTTTGCCGCCACGTTATGCATGGTAGAGATAGGCTTCATATAAATCCTCATTTTGATCGATTTTCATTCTTGCAATTCACGTCATTGGTAATTGTATATTTGTATTGGCCGTTCATTTTCTCATTAAACTAGTAAATATTTTGGATGATATTATATTAAAGAGATTAATCTTGGGTAGAAATCTATATTTTTATTTCGATATTATTTTTGTTATTGCTGCTACTTTAATATCTGTTTTGTGTACATGATAATTAAAAGCCACTATCCTTATACTGATTTACTTATACATGTTACAAAGATCTTTTCTATTTTAAGGCTTTGCTTTAGGCTATGTTTGGTTCTATAGAAAATGAGAGGAAAGAAAATGAGTGGAAAAAAATGAGTGGAAAATGTCATTTTCTATTATTTGGTTCCAACATAAAATAGGAGAGAAAGAAAAAATGCACATGGGTCCCACCAAAAAACTTTTCACCCCTATTTTAGAAAGAAAATGCACAAAGGAAAGAAAACCATAAAATTTACAGTTTTATCCTTACACCATGAGTGAATTGGAATAACTATATTCTAAGTGAAAATAAACACCATGTAGTGAACTTTTTTGTTTGTATTCATTTATATGTGAAATTAGTTTACTTAATTTTAATTTCATTACTTATGAACTCACAAATAAATAGTAATTGTATATGCTCAATAGAAATATAGTGAAAAAATCATAATTTCTTAAAATTACATATAAAATGACAAATAATAACTAAATTATAAATACAAAACGCAAATGCACAAAAGTGAGATGATTAGAGATATAAAAGTAGTTATCAAATATGAGTTATAATTTCTTTATATACATTAGTGAGAAGAAATATAGGATATTAATGATTTTTATTGAATTTTATAAAAAAAAAGTGACTATATTAAACTTTATAATTTACATGTTAGTTAAAAAATATTAATTAATATTATAAAAAAAATATTTTTGTAATTTGTAATAATAAAATTTAGTTTTTAAATATTAGACATACTACATAATTTTTTTATATTAAATTAGAGAGGGCACTTATATCATTTTATACACATTATATATTTTCTTTCCTCTTACTTTTCTTTTATTTTCAATCATACCAAACAATAAAATTTTCATCTCATTTTCTACTATTTTTCTTTCCTTCTACTTTCTTTCCTTCTATTTTCTCTCCTTAACCAAACATAGTGTTAGAGTTATGAGAAAACATAAAAGAAGATAATCAAGGGGCAATGAGTTAGGAGAAAGGGAATGAGAACAAACACAAACATCATCCTTATTTGAGAATTTGAAATTAGATAGGAGGATACTAAAATAATGATAATGTAAGAAAAAAATTATTTTTCTTTTCAAAATCTAATTATCAATTGTTCAAAAATATAATATAATATTATTTTACTAAAGTCATTCACGTATTTTGACATGTTTGCCTTACGAAAGATCCTAAGTTGAGGGAACACGTGAATATTGACATATGTAGGATTATAGAGGGCTCTAGCAAACCTTCAAAATTATCTCATCTCCTTCCCTGAACTCTTACTCTTTCCAAAGCTACCCCTTATCTTCCTCCACAAAATAATACTCCCAAAAAACTGTATATTATTTAATTGTTTATTGGTTGAAAGTTTAATTTTGTGAATAAAAATTAATATCTTTACTTACATCCATATATTTGAAGTGTTTGTAAGACTGAGATTGCAACTAAGAGAGGATGAATTAGTTGACTAGAAATTATGACCATTTTTTCTTGCAAATGAAGAGTTAAAGTGCAGTGGATAATATTGCAGAAAATAAATAAGAATAAATCAAAGATATAAGGGAGAAGAGAGTACACAAGGATTTTATATTCGTTAAAAAGGATGTTAAAGTTTATGAGTACATGAATGTCGCATAAAACTCTTAAATGATATTTTGAATAACTTACTTTAAAGTGGTTTAGCACAAGAGATTTTCCACTAAGTATTATGAGTTGTAATTACAATATCTCACTCGAGATCTCTATGTACCTTACACACTCACTAATACTTATCACCTTGGAAACACATTTCCAAGTAACTCTATCCCCTTTCTATTCACACCACGTCAAAGAAAGTAATTACTGTAACACCGCGAATTTTACGATTTTGAATTATAAGATTTTATTAATATTTTTATTAATTATATATTCGAAAATGAATTTCTGGGAATTTTAGGTAAAGAATTAGACAAAACTCTAGTTGAGTTTTAGTCTTGTAATTTTATTTTCTATTTTTTGGTAAATTTTGGTAATTTTCGGAGACAGTCGGTTCTGAACCACTGTCGGGGCCAAAATCCACTCAGT
>NC_032016.1:6755261-6755666 GCF_001865875.1 Lupinus angustifolius
ACCATCTCAAAGGTTTTGGAGTTAACTTGGGTTTTAAGAAACCCAAGATTTTGTATGTTTGAATACTTTGAATATATATGATTGTTGATGAAATGTGTTGAATATTGTATATGAATGTTGTTGGAAACTTTTCTGAGTGCAGGTGTTTGAAAAACTAAGTTTAAATATGTTTCGGTTGTCGAAAAGAGCAAAAATTGGTATTCTGTCCAAGTCCCTGTCGCTTGGGCGAGAAATTCTCGCCCGGGCGATAACAGTCTCGCTTGGGCGAGGGGAATTTTTTGGTTCTGGAACTCCTCGCCCGGGCGCCAAATCCTCGTTTGGGCGAGCAAGCCTCGCCTGGGCGAGCAAGGGTCTCGCTTAAGCGAAAAAACCCAGGAATTTGATGAAATTCTGGACATCCCTCGC
>NC_032016.1:6755766-6762388 GCF_001865875.1 Lupinus angustifolius
AGATGACTTAACCGTTTATATGCATGGTGTTATTCAGGAAATTGTGAATCAGGTTAAGTTATCATTCGATAACGATAAGTTGATTTTCCGCATTTGAGTTACTTAAAGTGATGTCCCGGAAAAGGAAGGTTTTAAAAGGAAACAATTTTATACAATATCTTTATCCAAAGAAAAAAAAATTACCCATTTTTCTGCAATGTTTTTTAGAAGTATTTTTCGGGGCGTTACAATTACAATGAATGAAGAATTTGAATGATGACTTGGATTGCCTTTACAAGTACGAAATATAATAACACTTGCAATTTAGTCAACTCTTTTGTATACTTAGTAAATAATGTTCTTTAAGTTTACAAAACTTTGAAACTTTTTACTTCAAGCAACTCATAAAATTAGCTTTGAAATTTTGAGTTCATGTTGCTAGAAGTGCAGAAAACTATTTCAGAAAAGTGTAGGAAAGTTGTGAGAAAAGTGTGAAAGAGTTATGAAAGAGTTGTTTTCATTGTGAGTTGAAATGCCTTTAAATAGACTTTCCAATCAGTCATTGTGCCTTTATGAAGGAGTAGGAATTGTTTGGAATGAAAACATTTCGTTTGGGATGAAAACCCTTGAGTTTCAAATCTGAAAAACTGATGTAACAGCTCTTAGTAACCGATTACAGCAAGTGGGTAATCGTTACCCAAACGTGACATTTTGAAAAATTAAATTGATAATCGGTTACTCACTTGAGTAGTCTGTTACTCAAACTCTATGTCCAACAGTGAATTTAAAATTCACTTAGAGTAATCGGTTACTCCAATTTAAATATTGTTGGATAACTAATTCTTACTAATGTAACCTGTTACTCAAATTTCAGTAACCTGTTACACATTATTTTGAAAAATGTTTTCATTTAAAACTTGAAGTATTACAATTTCTTTTAAATATTTTGAGCATTACTACTTTAGTATATTAAAGAGTATAAGATAGAAATACCTATTTAGACTTAGACTAATTGTCTTGAAGCTTTAATCTTCTTGATCTTCATAAGTAATCTTTCTTTTCTTCTTTTTGGTGATATTGGTGTCTTCATCAAAACCTTGTCAAGGTCACAAGCAAAGATTTTCTTCACAATGTTTACTGTAAATGATAAAAAAAGTTATTTAGTTAATAAAAGGACATATAGTTTAATGGTATTGTGTATCAACAGTATATGTCAAATAACTATTATATAACACGAATAATTAATAATTACTATTATATTTTATTTTTTTATATGATGTTTTTGAAGAGATAGAGGGAAGGGAATATGTATGGCAACAAACACGGGTAGTAGCTACCCGCTACCCGTTTCAAAATAGGAGAACATTATTCATACTCGCTTGCATCCGTATGGGTACCTGTATGCGGGTATTCGCAGGTATTTCGGGGTACACGCAAGTACATCAGGTATCCGCGGATTGAATATTTGGCAAAAATGCTAAATTTATTGGTGTTTTCTATTTGTGTGATTTTTTGTTCTCATTTCCTTAACAAAAAATATATATTTTCTTTGTAAAACATGTGTGTTTCTACACACATAATAATATTCGTAGGATGTTTCACCACCAAACTCAATAAAATATGTAAACAAAGTAAAAGGAAAAAATGTACCCAGTGTAATGAATGTTAGAATTATGTACTTTTTATTTTAATTAAATATAATATATTAATCATCTAAATAACGGGTGCACGCGGGCACGAGTACCATAATACTCGTACCCACCCGTATGTACTACGAGTATTTTTAAAAACTCGTTTATAAAACTCGCGGGTACCCGTTTGTAATCTGTACCCGTGCCCATACGAGTTTTACCTACGGGTACGGGTTTTTTTGTTATCCCTAGAAGGGAAATCGTGTAACAAGTCTTAACCTTAGATACTCAAATTTTATGTGAGGGCCTTATATTTTATATTGTAATATTAGTTTTCTAAATTGTTTTGAGTAATGATATATTACAGGGTATCTACCAACGAACGTTGGTTCAAGTAGTACATGTTTGATTTCCCTTAAGCAAGAACCCGGGTTCGAGTCTTGTGGATGGAAAAAATGCCCGTTGGGAGAGTTAGCCTCATTTACCTGTGGATGTGCCCGGCTCGGACAGGATTGCCTCCATTGCAAGGATACATGTGGGAAACCAAAAAAATATTACAGGTATCTAAATAGAAATAGACTAATATTAACTATAACATTAATTTGAATGTTTAGTTATAATCTGAATTTTCATTTTACTTTTTTAATGATTATTAAAATTAATTGTGATGATAATTATTATAATTTTCCCGAGTATAGAGATCATTCTTATTTTTTCATAAATACCTAAATCAGTGTATTTTTGCATTAATACCTAAATAAATGTTTTATTTATTTTTGCATAATTACTCAGATCATTTAATGATTACTACCATAATCACTAATTTGGAATTTAAAAAGGAGTAAAAAATATATTTGTGACCATTGTGTGATAAAATAATGAAAAGACAAGGGAAATGCATTAAAGATTAATATGGAAAACAATCATGAATAACAAAGATAATAAGGAAATTCTGAAGAACTATTTTCTACTTTTTATCATAAAATTTAAGAGTTAGAAATGAAAGAAATTTTGAAAATGATGAAGAATTAACACACGGTTGGACCGGATTCCTGGATAATATACCTTATGATTTCAGAAAGTTGTTTAATGAGATCACGAGGTACAAGAATATGCTATGCAAATGGAGGAAAATCATTTTAATCCTTATTTATAAGAACAATGGTGACAAATAAAATTGAGTAGAGATTCACTTACTCAATAGTAAGTTTTTAATCTTACTCCTCCAAGAATTGATAATTAAAATAGAAAGTATTCTTTGAATAAGTGGATCCATCATCTATAAAATTATACAAACTATAGAGACATTGAACTCATGAGTCATATTATAAAGTCACAAGAGAAGATAATTAAATATAGGTTGAGACAAAAGACACATATAACCCAAGATAATTTAGGGTCGGTTGATTATGAAAGCTATTATATAACCACAAAGATTGAGGAAGACATAAAGAATGAACCAAATGGACTTGGACATTATATTTATTGAATAGGAGAAAGCATATGACACACTCTCTAAGGGTTTTGTGGGAAAATGTAGACAAGAGAGATGTTCTAATTCCGTATGAGTAATCAATAAAGAAAAACTTAGAAAGATAAATATATAATCAATGAGGATGATTAACAATATTATGACATCGTTTATGCAGCAGAATTTGATCAATTTTTTTGCCAATGACATCTCTGATTTTAGCTATACAATTTAACGCTAGAGATCAACTCTGTCCACAGTACCATCTCTGTTCACCTTCCACGCGTCTTTTCCTCCTTAGCTGATTCTGTTCCTTCTTGTTCTATTTGTTGTTTTGTCTTTTGCGGTGAACGAGGGAAGAGATTGCAGAGGCTTTCTGTCTAGTTTCTGCTTCTGCTGCAACATTCTGAGTAAATCCTAATATCTCCTTATATTGTAAACACCGTTTTTGTTTTTAGGCGAGGGTAGATTGGGTGTTCTGGAGAAACTTGTTTCGTTTGCAGCAAGGAAAATGAAACCCACTTGCTTAAGATTTCTGATTTTCCTGCAGGTACCCTTGTCGCTTCCTGATATATCCTTATAATTTAAACCGTGTTTGTTCTTTTTGAAGCCCTTGTTTCACCATTTTTTATGCTTTTTAAGGGTAGTTTGGGATAAAGCTGCCAATTTTGTTTCTTTTGTTGCAAGGAAAATGAACCCCCAGTTTATTTGCATGCTTCTTGTTTTGCGTAATTCCTATATTATCCTTTTCTTATAAATTTGATCACAAGATTATTAAGCTTTATTAGTTTCTCTGTTTTGTTGTTTCACTACGTAGCCTAGGTCTACTTTCGATTGTTTTTCTTTTTTACCAATGTAACTGAAGACAAGTGTTGCTCTTCTCCATTAATGAAGAAGTTAATGCATAGATAAGATTATGACAGATTGCAAAACTAAAATTTCAATAGTCCAGTCAATATCGAAAGTAAGGACATTCTCCTTGGTCACACAGCTTAACAATTGATTGTGGGAATAGTTGAATGAAAACCTTCAATTGGGTGTGTTAATGTTTAGGACATTAGATCCTTTGGTCCTCAATGTGATAATCACATTCCTAACGTTACGTACCCCATTTTATTTTTGGTATGAGTTGAGGCCTTTTTGTACCCCACCATTTCTTAAAACCATGAATTGGTTTTTTTTTTTTTTTTTTAATGTTTCCTTTTCAGTATCAGAATTCAGGAGGCCTCAATGTTTGAATAAAATTTACTTCTTTGTCACTGTAATCTTTGTTTATTTTGTTTCCATATTTATGATGCACCCTCTAAGTAGGCAAGTGGGTTTTATTTTACCGGATTTGAGACTAATGTATTTTAGGTTCGATTTTTAAAATAGGTTTAAAGCCACATTAGCAAGTGTAACGAAGACTGATTGTAAATTTGATTTTTCATTAAGTGAACTTGAGAATGAAACCAGTGTGTACTGCTGCAAATTGATCTAATGTTATTCTAACTTTCTAAGTCATTAAGACAAATAGTTATGGACAGTGTGGTGAACTTATATGCAGATTTACATGGACTTCCTTTGATGTTCCTCTCTACTATTTCTAATTGTTAAGTGTAACGTGTAATAGAGTGAATAGAAGAGATTTTTCTAGTAATGTGTATAGAATATATCAATTATACTTAATTTATTACAATTATTTATTTATTTATTCATAATAAGTTATCAGCTTTTTTTATTTTTATTTTACAAAATATTATGTATTGGTTTCCTTAACTACTGAATCCACGGACTTTCATCAAGGAGCAACAAAACTTAAGCCCAAGGATACAAATTTAATAGAGATGGTAAAAGACCCAATTATTCAATCGTGGGCATGAAGAGTTATAACGACACAGGCTTTTATTTGATCCTCAAGATTAGATGGGCTTCAATATCTCATTTCCTGAATACTGAATAGCAGTATCTCTATCTATCTCATTCTTTAGTCATTGGGATGCATCATCACCTGTTTGCTTTTGTATATGAGCCTTAGAATTTTTGTAGGAATGTTAGTTTTTGAAGTTGCCATAATAACTTTACCATCTAAGAAAATAAATCTTGTATTATTAGCAATTATCAGGTTTTTGAATGATTGTATCACTCCTTCCAAGATAGGCAAAATCATAAGGTGTTTTTTGTTGCTGATAATAACTTTAAAAGAAACGGAAATATATGATAGAGATTTTGTAAATTAACATATATTCATTTATTACTAAAAGTTTTCCATATCCTCCTATAATTTCTTCCAACAAATCCGCATACTACTTATTATATAAAGAACAGAATGAACAGGTAAATGTATTCAATACCTTGAAAGTATATAATAAAAAATCAAATAATTTCAATGTAGTGATATAACAATGTTTAGAAGAAAACTAGTAGGATATCTGTGCATTTGCACGGGTGAAGTGTTTTATTGTTGGCATGAGTTTAAAGAATTGAATTTGAAGATTGTATAGTAGAAGGGAAATAACTGTAGAGTGTAATCTTGGAGGTTGTTATTTTATATTTAACCTCATGAATTTGAAATAAAAGACTAATCAGATTTATGGAAAATAATAATTTAGTATATGAATGTTGAAGTGAATGTAGAATACATGTTATAGGTTTTGGAACACTTCCTTATAAACCACATTTGTTGTTGACATTAGAGTTTTACCATTCTTATCAAAATTTAGAATTAAAAGTTCTTATGGAATATCTATTTCAGCATAACCATCATTAGGCTCAGATAATTTCACATCCCCACCTTTAATATCCAATCTGAAAATTTTGCGATTTCCCTTGCATTTGAATTATTTTGCAAACACATGTTTTTTGTGAGAGTTAATATTTTACAATTGTGCCAAAGATATGATGCATTAATTGTGGTATGCACAATATCTGAACGACCTCCTTTTGGAATCATTGGTAAGATTTGTCGGAAATCCCCTCCAAAAACTACAACCTTACCTCAAAAAACAATTGAATCATTCCTTGTAGTACCCATTATATCTCTGAGACTTTTATCAAATGCCTCAAAGCAGTATTTATGTGTCATCAGAGTTTCATCCCATATAATTAACTTTGTTTGTTTCAATAGTTCTCTCAATTCAAACCCTTGTTGAATGTTGAGTGTGTTGTTCTACCTCCTGATAACAACAAAGAAGTTATACCATTGGAAGCTACAATTACTACTATATGCTTCTGAGAACTCAATGCATATGTAAAGGTTTATCATATATGAGTCTTTCTAGTTCCCCAAAACCATATAAGAAGTACATGCATATTTTATTGTGGTTAACTACTTCCATAATTGTTTTAAAAATATTTATTTGCTCATTTGTATTAGTTTAAATATAAAATTAGAATTAGATCTTATTTTTATTTTTAATGTTACCAAAAATTATTTGGTCATTCATAAAAATGTGAGTAAGTTGTAGTACCTCTACGAGAATTGAAAAGAAGATTGAAGTTATGTTTTAAGTCCACTATTGCCTAATCGACTTGTTATATATCCGTTTGGGTATGACATTGA
>NC_032016.1:6762488-6812838 GCF_001865875.1 Lupinus angustifolius
AGTTGTTATTTTTATATATT
Source organism: Lupinus angustifolius (assembly GCF_001865875.1). NCBI lineage: Eukaryota > Viridiplantae > Streptophyta > Magnoliopsida > Fabales > Fabaceae > Lupinus > Lupinus angustifolius. Next base: position 6,762,509 of record NC_032016.1, read on the forward strand.
CCTAATAAAAATAATTATATTTCTCCTGAATATATCTATCATTGTTATCCTTTAATTATATAATTTGAGGATAATAATTGTTATTATTGTTTTAATATTATAAATTTATAATAGTAACATTGCAACATTAGAATTTCAAAAGCAATCACTAAACCCTAAACAAAATATATCTACTCTGAATGTTGTTTGAAAGTAAAGAATAAAAATTAATTCAAAAAAATATAAATCAAATATGTGTTTTAACGATACAAATTTGTATATATTATAATTGCTCTTAATAAAATAGAGGTAGAAGAATCAATTGATAATAAAAAAAAATCAAATGAATGACATATTTATTCGAGTAATAATTTTAATAAAAATAAGACTATTATTATATTAATTTCAAATTGTGACTCCTTATGGTTTATAGTATTCAATTTGTATACAAACTCTTGATTTTATAATTGATCTTATGGGTACTTGTATTAATTTGTAGTTTTAAATATACTAATTATGGTTCAAATCATTGAGTATTAATATTATTGTTATATCTTAGTTTCTCATACTGAATGATTTGATGACCTATTTAAATGGGATAATATTTCTAATCTATTTAAAAACAGAATATATTAGGATTTAACAAGATTTTTTTTCTTGATAATTGTAATGAAAATAGTAGAAAGACTCTCATATTTGAGTAGTTATTTTTATATATTTCTAATAAAAGGACTTATATTCTTCTATGTTATCTTTTAATTAAATTAAATAATGATAGTAGGATATAAATAAAAAATAATTCACACAAAATATAAATCAAATATAGTTATAATGAGGATAATTTAATACTTCCTAATTTGATTCAAAATATGAAATAACATTAATGAAATGTGTTAATTGAAATATCCTTAATGAATTACTCATAAAATATAAATTCTTAAAATAAATTAAATTAATTATAGGCCTTAATATTTGAAGACTTATTATGTGATTGGAATATATAATTATATATATCTTATGATTGTTTTTAATAAAATAGAGTCAGAAGAATCATTTACATGACCACAATAAAATTAAATCAAAGACATATTATTTGACATTAATTTTAATAAGAATAATATTATTATTAATAGTATATACAGGCACTTCGTGCCTGCCGGTCAATATTGTATGATATTATATATTCAGTTTTTAAATATTTCATTTTTTCATAATTAGAATATATTTGTTGTATTGAGTGTACTTTATATTATAATTTTTGTGTGTTTATGATAATGTATAGTTTAAGGTGAGAAATGTGGTTAATTAACGTGTTGGTCGTGATTAATTAGAATTATATGATTTTTTTGTAAAAATTAAATAATGTGAATGGAAAAATAGGAAGTGAAAAATTACACCATGTTGAAAGTTACACAATGTTTTGGCTTTATATATAGTATAGATATTAAATTTAGATTGTGGGTCATTATGTTTTATTCTATTGGATTTATACACAAATTCTTGATTTTATAATTGACCTTATGTGCAATTATGTCAATTTGTAGTTTGAATTATGCATTTCAAATCCTTCAGTATTAATTTTAAAACTCTTGTTTTATGTTATTATAGTCAAGGATTTGATGAACTATTAGTATGGAACAATGCTTCTAATCTATTTGAAAAACACATTATGTTAGGATTTGACGCAATATTTTCTGGTAATTTTGATCAAAATAGGAAGAAGATTTTCATAATTGAGTTGTTATTTTTATGTATTCATAATAAAAATAATTATATGCCCCTCTGAATGTATCTACCATTGTTATCTTTTAATTAAGATATTTTATGATAGTAATTGTTATTATTGTTTTAATATTGTAATAGTTACATTGCAATATTAGAAGCAAACACTAAACCCCAAACAAAATATATATACAGTGAATGTTGTCTGAAAGTAAATATTAAAAAATAATTCAAACAAAATATAAATCAAATATGTGTTTTAATTCATACAAATTTGTATATATTATAATTGTTCTTAATAAAATAGAGGTAGAAGAAACAAGAACATAATCTAAAAAAATCAAATCAAGGACATATTTTTTCCAATAATAATTTTAATAAAAACAAGACTATTATTAGTTTCAAAAAATTAAATAGACTTAATGAACCTTCAATTTTTGCTATTATCAAAATTATGTTTATTGTTGTTATTTGTTGTTATTACACACTCGTTGTTATTAACGTTAATATCACCTTAAAATTAGGAATTAAAGTTGAAACTGATTTATTTTCTCGACCATTGTTACTAGAAAGAAGAAGAAAACAATGGCCAAGAGAATAAATAAGTTTCAACTTTAATTCCTAATTTTAAGGTGTTATTAGCATTAATAATAACGAGGGTGTTATTAACATTAATAACAATAAACATAATTTTATAATAGCAAAGATTGAAGGTTCATTAAGTCAATTTAATTTTTTGAAATTACTAAGGAGATTATTATTAGGATTAATAACCATAATTGTAATTCTCATAATAATTTAACTATTAATTCTTATGGGAATCAAGAGCATGATATTAATGACACCATGATTTAAGGAAATCAAATCTCAAACCAAATCATAGGTATGATTTTATTTTTGTTGTCTTTCAATTTTTCTTCATTTGTGATAAATATAATATATTCATCATATAAATTTCACATATTTTATTCAACAAATCTATCATCTTTAACTCTCAAACTCACTTAAGGTATAATTTTCTATTCTTTTAATTATTGTCTTTGTTGATAGATATATTTTATATTATTTCAATTTTTTCTTTGCAGACTCTTTCAAATTTTCATTTGTTGAGGTATAATTTACAATTTCTATATAATTGTACAAGACTAATGTACTTTTTTTATTATATGTTTATTGTTCTCACTTAAATTATAGATTTGTCATGATATTTGTTGCAACATTTATAGAAGAGAAAATACACCTCATAAACTACAATAATTAGAGATTGCCAATACTATTTGAGTGTAATTATAAGTCTTTCTTGGGATGCTTTTTTATTGTAATAGAAATTATATATATATATATAAAATACATATAATAAAACAAATGTTGTTAATATTCCCAAGAAATTAGTTATTGTTACTAGAAATAAGAAGAAAATTGTCAAAAAATAATATATCAATATTAATGACATTAAATTGGGAGATGTTAATCCATTTTCCTCATTCGCCAACGATCAAGAGAATAAATCTGTTTCAACTTTAATTCTTAATTTTAAGGTGCTACTAGCATTAATAACAACAAATGTGTTATTAGCATTAATAACAATAAACATAAATTTTATAATAGCAAAGATTATTATTAATGTGTTATTTAATATTTTGAAATTAATAAGAAGATTATTATTAGCGATAATAACCATATGTATTGACTACACAAGGTAGTCATATATTGTTAGCTTGACCAATCTTAATTTATTTATTATCTCTTTGAAATTATAGTAAAAAACATGAATATTTTTTGGTTTCAAATATAAGCAATAACTACTTTATATAAGTGTTATTAAACTTCGACCGGTCATTGACTCGGTCCGGGTACTAGGTTAGTGAGTCATTGGTTCAACTAGTGAATCAATGGTTGGACGGTTAACTTAATTTGCATTAAAATTTTAAAAAATTCATAATATTACGTAACAATATTTTATAATCGTATACTTAAAATTTAAAAACAATATCATGCCTAATTAAACAACAAAAAAGAACATTTTATTACTATAAAATGACACAAATAAGTTATTAACATCATCAAACAACATATGAATTATGTTTTAACTACAACAAAAACATACAATAAGTTTAAAATTTAATTAAACAATGAAGACTATGTTATAATGTAAACTAACAAATGACAAACATAACTACAAATTAGTTAACAGTATTTGTTTTTCACTGAAAAACGACATCGATTTGGTTATTTTAAAAAATATATTTTTTGATTGACTCGGTCGGTCCAACCCGCCCGACCACCCGAATCATTAATTTTAGGCTTAAACTGATCGAGTCAACCTGATTTGATGCAAAATAGTTAAATGAGAGGTTCAGACCAGTTAGATGAGAGGTTAATGGTTGAACCAGTCAGATCGGCCGGTTCGAGCTGAATTTTATAACATTACTTTATAGTCTAATACTACTTTTAATTGAATTTTTTATCATATAATACGTGTTTGCATGTTGAATAGTACGTTTTTTCTTAAGTCATTACAACTATTTCTGTAATATATATGAAATTAATTAAATTTGTTTATAAAATGAGGAGTAATATGTCATAAGTATGATTGAGAGGGGTTAGAATTTAGAAGAATAAGAGAATCTCATTAGTAAATATCAACTCCATTTTATTTGAGTTCTAAACAATATTTTATAATTTAATATATATTTTCATAAATTGATAATAACATTTATTAATTTTTAAACATAATTCATATTGTTCTTTAGATCCCAAAACATAATACATAATTTTTCACTCATCCTTTTTCCCATTGTCCACACATTCTTATATGAATAACCATAAGAATGTTTTTATAAAAATAGTATGGTTAATAAATAAGAATCTCACATTAATAAATAAAGAAATAATGTTCATATTTCTAATAAGAATGCTCCAAAAAATGACGATTGGAGATGGTGTTATTGTAAGAGTTTTATTACAAAACCAGTTTATCTCCACGTGCCTCTTTTTCCATTTAAGTCATTGTCTCGTGTAGTGTAGTCCATATCATAGGCCTAACTAAGCTGGTAGTTCTCAACTACAAATTCCCCAGCTGGAATATCCACTTAAATGGTGCGATATATGGTTTACTTTAAGCTTCCACGAGATAGCTATAGCGGTTGGTTCAACTTCTCCAAATTAATAGGTCTAACCCATTATACTACTAGTATAAAAAACAATACTAAAATAGTTAGGAATGTGCCAAATAAATACAGCAATTAAAATAAAATTACACGTGGTGATGAAGAATCCAATTTTAGGGGAATCCATGTTTCGGAAATTAATAAATTGTGAAGGTTACCAGTTGTCGAATTTTAAATGGAGAAACGTGACAAGCAGAATTAAAAACTTCAAGGAACTTCTGATAAGCATTAACTGATGAGAGATTTAATGAGCTTAAATACAGCCTGATGAGAATTCACAATAAAGGATATATATTTTTAAAAATGCATGCATATAAATTTAATAAAAAATAATTAATTAAATTATACCAAAAAAGTAATTCAGTAATGAGGGAATAATACAAATTATCTTGAAGAGTGAAACTCACCTTCATTAAGAAGACAAATGCGAATTATCTGGAAAATAGAACAGACTGTGTGATCTACCTGATGAGATCACAACATATTCAAACTGAAATTAAAAAGCTAAAGGCAAAATATATAGACATTTTGCCTCTCCATAATCGTGGTTTGAAGAGAAAAAATGTTCCTTCGAGAAAGAAGTTTTAACCAGAAGTAAAGTTAAACATCAACGTGAATGGCCGTCTTAGAACAAATACCCCAATAAGAAAAGGTTGCAGTGAATGAAAGAGAAAAAATATATACAATCATAGTGTATAAATTATATATATATTACTACTGTGTCATTGACCATTCATATTTAATTAACATTGATTTTTTTGAAGAAAAAAATTAAAATAAATTATGGATGATATAATAACCGTGTATAAATCTTTAAGATTAAAGTGTATAAATATGTCAATAAAATTCGTTTCAGGTATAAACTCTCTAATGCACTTTAAGAAATAATTTATCTAACTTATATTAAAAATTCATTACAACCGTTTTTTCACTGTTCACAACGGTTGACAAATGGCAAAATCAACTGGTAAATACACATGTCAAAGTCAAAACACAAATTTCCTTTTCTATATAATATTAGAAATGATCACTATTTCAAATGATAATTTTTTAGTCTGTTACATAATTTTATATCACGGAGTTTCTATTTTAAAAAAATAAACCGTCATTAAATTTAACATCTTTCATTATTTTTAAAACTGGAAGAAAAAATTAAAGGATAGCTAATGACTTTTTATATTTAAAAAAAAAAATCGGTTTTGGAGGGTGGTAATGAATTGATATTACTATATCAGGAAACAAGAAGTTATGTTTCGGCCAACCAAAATAGTTGATAAGAAAGAAAGTACATTATCTTGTGTCATTTAATTTCTCAACTTGCATCTAGCTAGTAGTGTTAGCAAAACAACCTCCATTTTCACGTAGATATAATAGTTAAATGAGTTCTTTCAATCCCTGACAGTATTAAGTTTTTGATGATGTGAAACTCTTACTAAGAAAAGAAACCATTTTTAAATTTCTCCTTGTCATTCTTCCATAGAAAAACAGTAATACAAATTGTCAATTAGAACGAATGTAAAATGGTAGGATATAAAACTATATATGTTATGTAAATCCTAATAATTCAACCTAAACAAAAATCAAATCCATATTATCTAATATATATTGGTAGTCAGTTAAAGTTATCGAAAATGTAAGTAAAATAGACTAAAATATTGTTAACATATATTTGTATAATGTCTCTTCCCTTTTCTCTTTACTTCTTTTACATTGTTTGTTTCCAACTTATTCTCATTCACAAAACTTGAATACAATTGCCTAAGAGTTTGTTTGTTATTAAGTTTTGAAGGGGAAATAAAAAAAATAAAAGACTTCAAAGTCATAACATATACATAAAAAATAATTCAAATGTCTTTCCACTTACTCTTTTTCCCCTTCCAAAATACCAACTCATAAATGGACCTCATATGCTCCAATATTATTCAAGCCTAATATTGCTCCCACTTTGGTGTAACATGTTTAAATGACACGACGAATATATAGTTCAATGAGCTAGAGAGTTGCTTAATTATATTACATAGAGATTTAAATTTAAGTTGCAAGAGTTCTTATAAATTTAAATCAATAATAAACTTATAACTTTTTTCTTTATTCCTAATCGAAACAAAACGTTTACACGTTCTTCTTCCACACAATGCATTTTAATAATGGAATTTTGTTGTTGCAATTTTCCCTTCCAACAATATCATCATATGAGAATGATGAAGACTAGAGGGGACGCGTGTATTGCAGAAAAAACTTGTGTGCAGTCATGATCAGCTACTTATTAATCATCTGCTACTGCTTGAGCTTGACAACACATCCAAGTTTGGAACCACTTCCAATCTACCATAGAAGTAAAAGAGTTATTTTATTTGAACATTTAGATTACAAAATTTACTTATATCTATCACCTTATACATATTTATACTGACTTGGCATATGATACTCAAACTTTGTACAATTTTTTCCCCCTAAATTTAAAGTACTGTAATAAATAAAAATATTGGAAATTTGCACACTATAATGTGACTGAATAAACAATTAAAGATATATTTAATTACTTCATGATGCTTAACTGATTTGTCAAAAAAAAAAACACAGTAAAGTTATCTTATTTCTTGAGTTTTTACAGTTTTTTATATTAAGAGAATAAATTACACGTCTATAAAAAAGGAGAAAATTACACTGATATTTTAGATATTCAAGAATCATTTTTTGGGGTGAATTATTCAAAATTATTTTTGGAAACATATATAACGCACCTCTGCATGCGACTGCCGTATATACACACACAAGAGTAATGAAAAGAGAGAGAGGTGGTTGAAGAAGAGGACACTGGTACGAACCCTATCTCATAGTTTGGAGCTTCTTGATTTATTTAGTAAGTTAATTAAAGTTGTTTGGTGAATAAGAACTCAATACAATTTCTAACTTTTTAAAAAGGAAGTTTATATAAAAATTATAAAAGTTGTTTGTAATTCATATTAGTTTTATCCTTTAAATTTTATAAGATTACATCAATTACCTGAAACTAAAAAAAAATTAACATGACTTTTTATACTACATATATAAATATATATTTTCTGACTAACATAAAAATTGAAATAATAAATAATAGTTATAACTAAATAAATATAATTTCACATACAATTTTTAGTCATTAAAAAAAATCAACTGTTTTCATATTTTGTATTACGAATGCTTATCATTAAAAATTATCCAACTATAAAAATTAATTACCTCTACAAATATAAACTATGAGATGACAACAACACGATACAAACCAACGAGTGAACATGAGTCGGGCTAAGACTTGTCCTTACTCGGCCCTAAACATTGGTCGAATCAATCGGATCAACCTTTAAACTCGAACCTTAGACCCGATTAAATATAATGCATACTCATTTTAGATAAAATTTTCTCTAATTTATTTATTATTATGAATATATAATTTGACATATAAAATAATATATTATTATTATTAATCATGTATATATGATGGAAAAATCCGAAAATCAATGACATTTTCAATAAAAAAGGTAATGTTACTCTACACATATTTGAATAGAGACATATAATCATGACGAGTGAGTGACAATGAGATGGGTTGGGAATTGAGATGAATCATGTTTGATCCCTACCTGACTCTAAATATTGACTAGGTCTAATCTTTGAACGAGAACTCAGCCCTAGACCCGATAAGACCCAGCCTTATTTGGGTTGATCATGATCGAGCCGTACCAGATGAGCAGGTAGGACCAAATCCTACTCACCCCTAATACAAACCCATGAAAAAACTAGTTTGACATAAGTGAAACGAAAAACTATACTATTTTTTGGTACTACTAAGAGTATTTTCTTACTTTATTATAGATAAGAAACTAATCCCCTTCGTAATGAACAACTACTTCTCCCAACAAGTGTCGAATATATAGATTAAGCAATTGACCTTTTAGTATTTCTAAAAGTCTAGCACAGTCTTCAAGCTAAACTATGAATTAGGAATGACAACGGGGTGGGTTGGGTCGAGTTTGCACATACCCAAACCCAAAATTCAAAACCCGAACCCGAACTCAACAGGATTGAAAATAAAAATATCATCCCCGAATCCGTCGAGTTTCGTGTAACCCGAACACAAAAAAAAACCCTAAAAATTATAAAGTATTAAGGAAAGTATGATAATATTTTCTTGTAATTTTTCTCTAACATTTCTATTTTCTCTTATATTATTTCATTTCTTTTATGTTTGATGATCCAATAGTATGTAAAGTAAAATTAGAAATTAAAAACAAGGAGCATATGATAGTAATTTCAATTTTAAATTAAATTACATTACTTTGGGGCAGGTTCGGGTTAGAGTATTTGCTATACCAAATCCGAACCCAAACCCGAACCCAATCACATCAAATTTTCCCCATTAAATTTGAGTTCGGTTCGAACGGGTTCGGTTTTTATTGTCATTCCTACTATGAATGCATATAATCATGAGTGAGTGAACATTAAAACATAATTTTTAAAATGAAATGTGAGTGTCAACTGGTAGTGACATACTCCTACCAGCACCCACCCACTCTTTTTGTGTACTTGTCATTATTGATCCTTTTGCAAATTGCAAATAAAACTACTTTTCTAACCAGCATAAACTACTTATGTATTGTTTACGTTGTTCAACCATTCATGTTACTGCACACAATTGGTTGATAGTGTAAAACTTAACATTTATAATCCTTCAAAATTAAACTCTACTATAATAGGCATTTAATATAAATAATTTTTAAATAACTAATGCTTCCTCCATTCTGAAGTTATAGCAATTATTTTTGTTTTAAAATTATTGTTGCTTTAGAAATTTAAGGCCCGACCAGTATTTTCTCTCAATTTTATCCCCATTCAATAATCATATGGATAATTAATTAAAGTCATCTCAATTTATCTCCACAATTATTTTCACCTATCAAAATAAAAATGTTATGTCTTTCAAGTTATGATTATACAGCAACTTATTAATACAAAGACTTTGGCTTACCGCATACGTAGACAGGGTATGGTTTGATATCCTCATGTCCTTTTTGTTCAAGTAATTCATCTTTAGTGAGTTAATAAATAAATTCATATTCTCCTTAATTTTTTTTAATGCATATAGAAAACTGAAGTAAAATAAAAAGAAGTATTTTAGTCAAAATAAAATAAATTTTGATAAAACTAATAATTGTTAATTGATATGCATTTTATGGTTTGGAAAAGGAGAAAACAATAAACCAATCCATGCTATATGAAAGGGTGTGTTTAAGACTTTAAGATGAATAGAGACCAGGGTCCATTATTAGATACATATGTTTACACGTGGTACAAAAGATTTTAAGCAGTCCAAATTCTAATTATTTTTAATCAAATAATATTAAAAAAATATGAAATTTTATTTCCTCCTAATATTTCAGTATTGAAAGGTTTAATATTAGAGATAAACTGGACTCATTTAAATAGAAATCATCTTTAATATTGGAGGGTTCATTAGAGGGATGAAGATCACTTGTCATAAGCGGCGTCTTAGTCTACGTCCCAAGCCAATAAGAGTGTTACATTTTATTATTTTTTATTTTTAAATTTTTATTTTATCTATATGTTAATATATGATTGACTTGAATCAGGAAATAGAACACAATTGAGGACAAGTGATCCTCATCCTCAATAGTGGGTACATTTACTTACACGTGGCATATAGATATGAGATGCCAATTAGTTCAGAGGAAGAAATTGAGAAAACATATGATTATTTATTTTCCGGTTTTTGTTGTTTGGCAATTAATTTCGTCTACACGTGTCCTCATGGCTTTCTTTTCTATCCACTTTGTGTAATTCAATATTTTAAAGAGTATTAAATATATGCATTGACAGTATACAAATATATACAGTCAGTATATCATTTATCATTTATTTGGATTATTTTTTCTGAAAAATTAATGATAATTAAAAATAAATGTTAGATAATGTAATAACAGTGTAAAGAACTCTTACACTGTTAGTATATACATTTTTTTCTCTATTTTCAATCCGAAATGGAACAAAGATTACATATTTTAAGTTTGTGTATTTAATTCTATCTAGCCTAATAATATAGAGTCATATAAGATTCTTTATAATGAGTAATGTTTTATTAGGTTAGGCTTATTAAATGTGAATTGAAATTTTAAATGATGTGACATTATATTATCGGACTTAAAAGAGAGGAAATTAGGGTAGTTGAAGTTCATTCATCAAGTCAACCCTTTACTCCAACTTTCAACATTTTTATTCATGCATCTCCGCTTTTTCTTGCATATAGTCACAACTTACAAAGCTGTCACATTCCTCTTATAGATGGAAAATTTTAATTTGTGAAATTCAGTTGTAAAATAAAAAATCCAGATATATCGAGGAGTTTATAGCTACTGGTGCCACCCTAAGTTGACAACATAAGTAGCTTCTAATTTGTTGTGAAATGGTACTACTTGAGAAGGGGTACAATGTTTATGGCATTATGATGCGTTCAAGCCTAGCTATATGGGATAGATAAATTTAAACATAGTGATAACTTCTATCTATGGAAGTAACGTCTCTCAACCTAAAACCTACAATAAGACAAAATTTTATTAATGGGTTGTGGTGAAGTCTCACAAATGACAACGTGCTGTTTTTACAATTTGGGCTCGAAATCATGGCAAACGGTTGATGGTGACAATCATATTTTCCAGAAAAGAGTTTTAGTAACAGTGTAATAATATTATTCATTATTTATTATTCAGATTATTTTATTTGAAGAGTTAATAATGATGAAATATAAATAATGAATAATGCAATAATGTTAAAACTCATGTTTTCCTGATTTCTCTTATATTTAGTATTATTGCAAAGAGAGGAAATAATTGAATGCTTTGTATTGCATCAAAACATTGAAGGAATTTACTCTATAATCAGTCAATTATCAACGACTAAGCTAGCGTGGCAGCCACAAACACTTCATAGATGTGACTTATATTTTAACTTTATGTTATCAAATATTTAAGTTTTATATATTTTATTTTGTTAAATTGAATATATTTTATATTGTAATTTTTATTCGGTATATAGATAAAATAAAGAAATATAAAATACTTAATGAATATTTATTTTATGTTTATTAGTACTGGTGTAGATAAACATGAAATTAGAAGTTATAAAGATAAAATAGAGAAACATAAAGTACTTTATGAGTAGTTATTTTATGTTTATTAGTATTAGTATAGATAAATATGAAATTAGAAGTTACAAAAGATAAAATAGGGAAACATAAAATACTTTACAGTTATTTAATGTTTTCTGTTTATCTAAATACTAGCGTGTTGACAGGCACTCCCGTGCCTGTCAACCCGCTTTCCTATTATTTGTAACGTGTAGTCTGTATATTATATTTACCTAATATAGTATTTTGTATTAAATAAGGGTATTTTGCATTGTGTTTTTAACTATTGATGTAATTGTTAATTTTTTATAAATTGAACGTTCAAATAGTTTAGTGACTCGCATTTATTTTTATAGGTAAAGTGTATCACTTTATAATAATATTTGTCATGAAATGTTTCAACATATTTAAATTCGTTCGCTTTCCTATTGTTTGTAATATGTAATGTATATTCTATAATTTGGGTTAAATATTGTAATTTATAGTTGAATATAGCCTAGTGCTACATGTCTAATAGCTATACTTGATTGGAGATTAAATTATTTGTATTAATTATAGAAATTGAACAGAACAATAATTCCTGAAGCAAATGTTTGATTGCATATGTGCTTGAGAAAACTATTTAAAAGAAACTAAAAAAGTCGTAGCATCCTGCACCTGAGCCCACAACTATTCCCACAATTGAACTTACATACATAGATTAATATCAAAAGTGTTAAAATATAAATTTATTGACATGATTACTATTGTTGAATAATTGAACCCAACTATATTTATAGAAGATTGATAGCTTTTAAAAGTGAAGTTGCAATTCAAGAATTTTACCCTATCATTATTAACCGTAGTTGTTTTTGTCATGGAGTTCCACCTATAACACCAAACCTTATGGGATATACATTTCTTCCATCTTTCATGCTTTGCTTATGCTGGATTTATACATTCAATAGTTCCAAATATAGAACAGTAAGTTGAGCTTTAAATGTCATTATAATCTCTCAAGGCATATACTAAGAAGTCAAAAAAAATAGAAACATATACTAAGTATGTTAGTCATTCATTAATGTAATAAAGTAAAAAGTTTATTTTAAATAAAGATAAAATATACAACATAAGCACTTTCATATTCCAATTAGACTTCTCTAAAGAACTTGCACCAAGTCAAAATATGTCACTTAAACAAATATTGAATTACAAAAAGAAAAGTCAGCTACATAAAATAAAAATCATCTTTCACTAAGAGAATGAATGATGATATAGATTATTACCGAATAAGACATAGAAGGTTGCTGCATTTGTTGCTAGTGGAGATTATATCCTTGGAAGTGACTTTGAGGTTATCTCAGTTTCATTTTTAGAACTTGTTAGGCATATAAAATTGAAGGTTGTGACTAAGTTTATGACGATTGATCAGGTAGTTTTTGTTGTTCATATAGTATCAACTCTTCAGGTTTCTCCCACTATAGGTTCATTCCAAATAATGTTAGTTCCAATAGTAAAATAAAAAAAGGCAACGTAATTTTTACTTAATATCTTCTAACCCAACTTACATCAGTCACGCTATTGTAGTAGTACTTGAAGCCCTCAGGAGATAAATGGTCTTTCCAATTACATTTAGCAAGAGTTGTGGACTGACTTATCCCTGACACGACTGTAATAGTAAATACTAATGTTCTGTTTAGATGCTAATATCCCTGAAAACCTATGTATAAATTATTGTGATACTAATACTAATTGATAAAGGAGTAATACATGATTGTTTTATAGAGTGATCAACCAATTGTGTACTTATCAAAATGTGTCTTCCTTATTCCTCATCACTTTTATTAGAAAAAATGTATGCATTATATGAGTTTCATACATTAAAGATAAAACATAATTATTTTATAGACAAAACTCAATATAAAGATAGCATGTATAAAGAACTCAAAGAAGATTTTTTTGTCTAGATTAAAGCATGGAATCTGCATCCTATTTTGAGTCGTGAGAGATAATTTGTGGCTTACCTTACTTCCACTCCACCGCTTCCTAATTGAAATAACAATCTCATTGATATTATGGATGCAATTCACATTAGTGCCCCACAAAGAGAAACAAACTGCATATAGAAATTATTAACACAAATATACTTAAAATCATAAACCAAATGTGTATCGGAGTTTTTTCAACAAAAAAATTATATACAATGGAGCAAAACAGAACAATACCGTACTTAACTTTGTTTTAAGTAGGCATAAAACTTTTGCAAAAAAATTTAAGGAATAAACCCACCATCTCTCAAGGAGATTCTAAGCCTTTGTCAAAGTTGGTATTTTAAGCAATGTAACAAATGTATTTGACAATATAACTCACTTTGGCATTTCATCAAACAAAATGTAAACGAATAAGAAAAAAATGAGAACAGTATATACACATATAACTTAACAGAACGTAAGCAAAGTATAATGACATAATTGGAATAAATTCGGGGCTTACCTGACATTTATCAATTCATGTGGAAAAAAATTGGTTGGAAAAGTGGATGAGGAAGAATTGAATGAGAAAATAGCTGTAGTAGAAGTTATAAAGAGAATGGGGTGATTTGTTCTATTGTTGCCACTTTCTCTGTGTTCTATCCACTTTCTCTCCTAAACTTCTTTAAAACTGCAATTCATTCTTTTCATTAACATTCTTTCTTAATGTAAAACTAAATATATGCATTGGAAGTTACAAATGGGAGTAATGTACATTTAAGACCCTCTAAATGTAAATTAAATTTTAGAAATAAGAAATTATGAAAGGGTAAAATAGGGAATAAGAAATTATACCATTTTAACGGTTATTTGACGGTTATAACATGTATTTGCTTTATATATTAGTATAGATATGTTATCTATGAGAGAAATGATATTCTTTTAAGTCACGAATATTCACGTGAAACATGAAATAGGATTTTTGGTTAAAGTGAACCAAACAAGATCACCTAAGCCAAAACCAAATTTAAGATTGTAATTATTCAACTTATATAGCTAGCGGTTAACCAATTAGTCAGTGCTGTATTAACATGTGATACTATTAATTAAACAGTGAATAGTCAATGCAATGCTATCACTTTTGATTGCTGAAGAATATTGAATAGGCAATGCCATATATTGATTGTTGACGTAGACTATGGCAACATGTTAATCCAAAGTAGAGTATGAAAATCTCAGTATAAAGAAACAGTATACAAATTAAACATCGTTGAATTTCTATCACATACTTTTAACAAACTATTTGTGCAAGGCACCATTATAGTATATTGAAAGCTCTCTCACGTTGATGTTATACTTATGAAACGACATTGCTGTATGCAAAAACTGTCACTACTATCATATACCAAATCCTATTTAATTTAACCTCCCGTGTGCTGTGACATGATAGATGTATATAAATTAGGCCAGTCGGTTGCGAAAAAATAGGTATATCCTGTGAGTTTAAAATCTATAAAAATTTATACACAAACACCTTATTATTAACTATTCATTTGAATTACCTTTTCATAAAACTCATATTATGAATATTATGAATGCATGTATCTTTTCCTCATATCATATTTGCCTTTCAAACCATATTTTACCCATCGAAAGTATGTTATAAGATTCTTCAAATTCTTCTTACAAGACGACAAAGGTTTTGTTGCTTTTGATAATTTGTATTTCCTATTTATAATTTATTATAGTTATGTCTGTCTTTATTTTTGTTGTAACTATTGAGGCGATCAACTAATAAACATGACAAAAGTGTAATCTTATAATATTTATAAAAATAGGATACTTATACTAGAATTAGTTTTCTTTTCGGTGGGGAAAAAATAAGATTTTGTAATTGTTAAATTATTTAATTAAATAAATAAATAATCATCTTGGATCTTAAAAATTTGTTTTCATATTTATCATATTAATGATACTAAAGCAAAAACAATAAAAATTAATCTAAGATATATTTTAGGATAACATATCATTATCCCATTTTTATCTAGTACTGGGCTCAAATGAGGATCACATTGAGAATATCAACTTGGGACAAATGATATTCATTGGATCATCCATGTCAACCCTTTTGATTGATATGTGAAATTCATATGAAATAGAGAGAAGGAGAAATGACATATAGTTGTTTTTACAGGTGTAAAGGAAGGATATTATGGTTTAGTAAGGTATGAATAAAGGAAGTTATTGAAATTAATACCAAGTTAAGTGAGCGTTGAGTGACGTGAAGTCTTTCATTTAATCCCCTCATCTGCCCCCTTCAGCTCATAGGGTACCCTTTCCCTTTAAAACCTCACCCCTTCCCTCACTTTTTCATTCTCAATTCTCATTCCTCACCCTCCATCTTTTCTACCATCTAAAAACTTGCCAATTGTCATAGCCATAAGCATATTATACCTTTGTGTTTCTCAAACAAAACAAAAACAACATGCCAGATTTCAATAACTCAGTGAAGCTCAAGTATGTGAAACTTGGGTATCAATACCTTGTAAATCACATTATCACCCTTACCCTTGTTCCTATAATGGTTGGAATTTTCATAGAGGTACTACGTTTAGGCCCTCATGAAATCCTTAACCTTTGGAATTCTCTTCACTTTGATCTTGTCCAAATTCTATGCTCTGCTTTCCTCATAACTTTCATAGCCACTGTCTACTTCATGTCTAAGCCACGCACAATCTACCTTGTTGATTATGCTTGTTTCAAGCCACCAGTCACGTGTCGTGTTCCTTTTGCAACCTTTATGGAACACTCAAGGCTCAATCTCAAGAATAACCCAAAGAGTGTTGAGTTTCAAATGAGGATTCTAGAGCGATCTGGTCTTGGTGAAGAAACTTGTTTGCCTCCTGCAATTCATTACATTCCTCCAAAACCCACCATGGAAGCTGCTAGAGGTGAAGCTGAGCTAGTTATATTCTCAGCCATGGATTCATTGTTCCAGAAAACTGGTCTTAAGCCTAAGGATATAGATATTCTCATTGTAAATTGTAGTCTTTTCTCTCCAACTCCTTCTTTGTCTGCTATGGTGGTTAACAAGTACAAGCTTAGAAGCAATGTTAAAAGCTTCAACCTTTCAGGGATGGGTTGCAGTGCAGGGCTAATCTCAATTGATTTAGCTCGTGATCTTCTTCAAGTTCTTCCAAACTCAAATGCTGTTGTTGTGAGCACAGAGATTATAACACCGAACTATTACCAAGGAAATGAGAGAGCAAAGCTTCTTCCAAATTGTTTGTTCAGAATGGGAGGTGCTGCTATTCTGTTATCAAACAGAAGAAAGGAACATAAGAGAGCAAAATACAAGTTAGTCCATGTTGTTAGAACCCACAAGGGTTCTGATGATAAAGCATATCATTGTGTGTTTGAAGAGGAAGATAGAGAAGGGAAAGTTGGTATCACACTTCAAAAAGATCTTATGGCAATTGCAGGTGAAGCTCTTAAATCTAATATCACTACAATGGGTCCTCTTGTTCTTCCAGCTTCAGAGCAGCTTCTATTCCTTATAACACTCATTGGTAGAAAAATCTTTAACCCTAAATGGAAGCCATATATCCCTGATTTCAAGCAAGCATTTGAGCACTTTTGCATCCATGCTGGTGGTCGTGCTGTGATTGATGAGTTACAGAAGAATCTTCAGCTTTCTGCTGAGCATGTTGAGGCTTCTAGAATGACCCTTCACCGATTCGGGAACACTTCATCTTCATCACTTTGGTATGAGCTTAACTACATTGAATCAAAGGGTAGAATGAAGAAAGGAGACAGGGTTTGGCAGATAGCATTCGGAAGTGGATTTAAATGTAACAGTGCTGTGTGGGAATGTAACAGAAGCATTAAGACGCCTCTTGATGGACCTTGGTCTGATTGCATTGATAGTTATCCAGTTTATATTCCTGAGATCGTTAAACTTTAAGGGTATGTTTCCGAATAAAGTTTTGGAGGAGAAAAAAAAAGAAATGAAAGGCTTCAGTTATGTGAGAAGTATATTTCATAGCTCCGAAGTCTTCCCTTTCCTTTCCCTTCAAAATCCAACTAGAAAACAGAACCTAAGAAAAAGAAGATGAAGAGAACAAATGGTTACTTTGATTTCAGTAATCTGCTGCAAAAAAAAAAGATGAGTAATTTCTTATGCCCCTTCTCTGCTGTGTAGCCCTGTCATAATACTTATTTGTCTGTCATACTTGTTATTTCTTTTTTCCTCTTAAATATATGTATTATCATTGTTTTCTTTATCAAACAATTACAATGTCACCTTGTGAATTTGCATAGAAATTAATCCCATTAGGGCTTCTATGTATCGATCAATGTACATCATGTAAGGGAAACATAACTCCAGTTTGTAGTTTCTCTGTATTTGCTTGTATTTGGAAACATGTAATTAAGACTTGAAATGTAAGAAATGTCTTGGCCAAATTAGTTTGATAGCATTACGGTTTTCTGATTATGCTGAATGTTTATTAAATTGGACAAGGTATTATTTTCTGTACCCAGGTCAATATGGGTGATTCTAGGATTCAAATATGTCATCTCAGATAAATCTCTTGTTGGGCAGTCCATTATAACTACAACTAAATACTTTAGATATATCCCTCATTTCGAGCTTGTACACATGCTTCCAGAGCTACTCGATTAGCTACGGCACCTGGTGCATTGCCCCAAGGGTGCCCTAAAGTTCCTCCGCCGAATTGAAGTACGGAATCATCTCCAAAGATCTCGGTCAGAGCAGGCATATGCCAAACGTGAATACCCCCCGAAGCAACGGGCAGAACACCAGGTAGAGAAACCCAATGTCTTTAGATTACTTACAAAATTTAGAAAAATAAAATAAAATTTTAAGTTATATACTGTGTTTTGATTTTTTGATATAATTAAGAGTATTCTTCACTTTTTTACATAAAGAACTAATTTCTTTCAAAATTTATAGCTGCAATTCCTAACAAATGTTGTTGATAGGAATTGAAATTTGTTGGTAGTTTGATTGTATATTGTGATATTCAATTTAGATAATTATTGTAAAATGATATACATTTTTTTGATTAAAAAAAGATCAATTTACGTGGATGGTGATTGCCGCAATATACATTTTTATTCCATCATGCTTTTTAATTTATTTTTAGTTTGTCATAGATGTTAAAAAAGTCATAATAATTACTCCATTTATTCATTTGTGAGTGTTATCCTATGTTTTCTACACAAACTAATGAAATAATTAATTTTTGTTTGTAGATTTTTTATTTTATATCATTCTTGTTTTTCCTCTCTACTTAACTATTATTTTTCTATCTCTTCGTAATAATTGGAATAATGTATAATTGACAAAAATAATAATTAATATTATATTAAACTTTGAAAATGACAATTAAATAATAAAAAATATTTCTCTAAAAAAACACTTTTAAAAGAACAAGGAAGTGCTTTAATCATTATTGCCGCCAATTCAATTAGGATTACGAATACCTAACAACCATAAAATATAATTCCAATGTGCAGTTGGAAGTTGGTATCCTTTACTAGTTTACTTTCGATATGGTGGTTATAAATTGATCTATGGTGTATATGCAAAGCATTAAATTGATGCTTTTTTCTGTTTTACTGTCTGGGCTTTGGTCAGTGTACGTAGGTTATGGATTTTCGTTAACAGGTCCATGATTGGCACATTTTTATTGGAGGGTTGGGAATATCATCTTGAAATGAATATTTAGGACCGAAAAGGGTAAAATTTCACATGAACATTTATGAATTTAGGCGAAAATGAGAATCGAAGTGACGAGACTCCAAAAGCGTTAAGAAAAGCATCATTTTTACAACATTTTAAATAGTATTAGAATAATATTTACCCTTTTTCACATATATTGCAAAAAAAATAGTAAATAAATGTAGGCTATTGTCCTAAATATTATCTAAATGTATCAACATAACAAATAACGGAATGAGAATGGCAAAGGATAATATTATCTAAATGTATGCATTTGGATTATACTGCCTCCAACGACATATTATGTATAAGAAATAAAACATTTTTATATTTTGAATAAGAGTTTAATATCCAAGTAAAGTATACATCAAATTTTCTACACGGCCAATATATGATTAACTACTCAGTTATATTACTTTTGTTTAATATTTAAGGATTGTTAATATATAAATTTTTTATTGATAAAAAACAGTTGCATTTGGACAATAATGTATATCCTGACATAAGGAAATAAGTTATTTCCTTCGGCTAATAAAATTATGAATATGTTCTAGTTAATTATTTTTTACAAAAATATTTTTAAAACAAAGCAAACAATACACATCTCATAATTTTAATAATTAAAGAAGATAAATTATATGTTAGTATGATCAGATTTGTAAATTTTAGAGTTTGTTTCTTCCTAATTGTGATGTCAGCCTCTTTCAGTTGCAAAATGTAATTCATTTACCACGTAAAGTGGATCTTCTCTCTATTGAAAGATCAAGTATTAGAGAAGATTGTGACATAAGCGCTGTAAAAAAAATTAAGTTATAAATTTTAAATTATTTTTAAATAAAAAATAGAGCCATTTTTTTGGATAAGATTTATTTATTTCATCACATTTTTTATTTATTATGTGCCCATGGATGCATATTTAGAAATCCAAAATAAAATAGCTTTTATTGCAAAACTAAATATATCACCTCTCTCCATAACATAAACACAAAGCTTTTTTGTTTTTTAATTTCATCTGTCCATTAGTATACAGTATAAACACACCTTATCATATATATTGAAATTTGTAGAGTTATTTGGCGGAAGACTAAAAATAACTCATGCATAAGTAACTCACTAATTTATTGCAAAATCAACACTCCTTTACCCTTCATTTGGTTAAAAAAGAGAAGGAAAATGGTGATGAGGCCAACCCCAATATGCTTTTTGTGTTGCTCCATGCAGAGAAGAGACAATATGTCAATTGCGTCTCTCATTTGAAATTGCATTTTATAGACAAAAAAGTTTCTGTTCTTAAGGACAACTTTTCTAAATATATGCTTTTAGTGATGAAATTTGTCGGCCCCTAACACCTTGATATCCGAAAATTGCACTAATTGATTTGACAAACTTCTATTCTAACATTTTTCTTTCCTCTCACACTACTTTTATTTTTCATTCAAAAGTCAAAACAACTAAAATATCATTACATTCTCCTTCTTTTCTTTCTTCTAATTTTGTTTCTTAACTCAATGGGAGCACTAATTAACCTTTGTATGATATATGAGAGTGTAGCATAGAAGCTCCAACATAAGTGAAAATTAAATGAACTTGAAGGGATGTCTGCCAAACTTTTAAAGGCCCATAAAAATGCTACTAAGTCGGCAAATAGAAATATAAGAAAGCCAAAACGAACATGATTGAAATTAGCACAACTTGTTAGTTCTTGAATGTGACTGACACCATTATGGGTATGGTCTGGCAGGTATCTTAGTGTGAGGGGCATCAGCAATAAAAAGCAAAGACCGTTAAATCATGTTAGGTTATAATTCATGTACATTAATGCCGTTTTTGTTGGTTACATATTTTCTACTTATCCTTCTATGGAATAAATGGTCCAGCAACAATAATTTAATTTCTATTCATTAAAGAATGCTTATTGAATATCAGTGTATAAATTCAGGTAGCCTGGTAAACAATGGGCTGATGATTGAACACGCCAAATTTATAACTCGACTATTCTAACCTCTAATTGATTTGCGTGGAAGTTCTGTTGATCTTTTGTTTGTTATCTTCGTATTATATACTTCCTCTATATTAAGCATATTATTTGTTAAGTTTATTTGAATTTAAATGCTTCAACATATTAGATAATAATTGTAATGCCAAATCTGTCAACTTCACATTATTGGTCTCAATCTATAAAAAAATTGATGGTTTTGGACGATGACTACTACTCTACTAGTAATCAAAGGAATTAAACACCCTTGTAAGTTGTACCCTTCTGTTTCTAGGAAACAGATGATAAGGTTATTTAAAAAACATAAAGAGTATATAAATCAATTGGTGAAAGACGGAATAAAAAAAATAAGTGTGTTGTAGTTTGGAAGTGGGTTTCAACATCGGTAACTTGTAAATATTTTTGTTTATGAGGGATTGTTTATATGTGAAGGATTAATCGTTAAAAGAATTTCCAGGGATTACGTATTAGAATGATGTGAATAAATAACTATCATGATGACAACCTCTAGAGGGCTGCCTTAGAATTAAGATCGTTTTAGCTTAAAGTTTTGAGTTTTTTAAACTATAATTCGTTTTTGGTGAATTGTTGGAATTTGAGGTTGTTTTGGTGAGGGAGATGAAAAAGATTAGGAGGGGGAAGGGCCACAAGCATGCAAGCTTAATAAGTACGTCACAAGCAAGCTTGATAAGAACTTATTAATGGTGGCCACGACCAACCTAGGTTTAAGAGAAGTGCTCTCAACTAAACCAATTCAAATTTACTCCAAATTCAACTTAACTTTATTAATGAATAAACAAAATTATAAATAGGCAGATTTGCCTTGCTGAAAGGATAAAGATAAGATCTAATTTAACAAATTAAAATTTGAAGATAAAATCCTAACTAACATAATCCTAACAAGCCTAATCTAATTTGATTTGACCAATTTCGGTTGGATTGAGTTGTTGAAGATTTGAATTTGAATTAGCCTTGAAAATTCCTCTAATTAACCTGTCCGAATTAATCATAGAATTTCCTTGCTTGAGTGGACTTGGTCATCTTCTCTTCATCCCTTAAGTATAGCCACAAGTTGGTTCTGAAATTGTTACATTGTTCTTATTTTCATGTCACCTTGTTTATGCTACACCACTTAGCCACTACTATGCCAAATTACAAGAAAATAAATAATTTTCCAATCCCAAAATACATCAAATTAAATACTAAAACACTTGAATGAAAAATAAACATAAATCCTAAGACTATATGAGAATTAAATTCTCATTTATTAATAACAATGCAAATAAAATAAACCTAACTATGTTATGAATTCTTCACAAGAACATGGTCTCCAAAAATCATAGGTCGCTCCCCTTGGTTTACATCAGAACCTCCTTCTTAAAAAGAATTTATCCTCAAATTTGAGGTACCATCACCTCCTAGATCAAAGACTATCTTCTTGAATTGTTTGAACCAATTCTCCACATATTCACCATTGGTTATACCCATGACGAATAGTCCAACAATAACACATGCACCAAAAATTAATTTTGTGAGGAAACATTCATCCTTAAAAACTCTGGAAGAGTTGAGTCATCAAGGCTTGTCCTAATCACATCCATATGAACAACTTGCCCAATGTAAAAGTCAACCTCCAAAAAGTGTGGATGGATATGTTCTTCTTTAAAAAAGATCACTCCAAAGTCTTGTGAATAAAACTAGGCAAAAACTTGTTAGTGGTAAAAAAAAATCTTTACCATGGAGTGAGGGTAGGGGCTGTTTTAAAACCAAAATATTTTCACTTCCCTCTTTTTCAGTTTCCTTTTTACACACTATTTCCTCTTTCTCCTCTTCAATTTTTTTCTTCAAAGTCTTCTGATCCTCAATCACTTGTGCAGGAGATAAGGGACGTAACACCATCTTTCGATTTTGGTGGAAAAAAGTGTATTTGTTTGAGAATCCATCATGGATGGTCCTATTATCCATTTGCCATGGACGACCCAAACGTATATGGTTGGTCTCCATGTGAACCACATCACAAAGAACTACATCTTCATATTTTCCTATTGAAAAGGGAACCTCCACTTGCTGGTTCAGAATAATCTCCTCAATATCACTTAACCATTGTAGTTGGTAAGGAGTGGGATGTGGTTTAGTCGCAAGGTTTAGTTTTGAAACTAACCTTGAACTAGCCATGTTGGTACAACCACCATCAATACTTAATAGGCAGATGTTTCCTTGGACCAAACACCTAGAAAGGAAGATGTTTGTCCTTTGGTTGGCCTCATCGTTAAAAGAATTTCCAGGGATTACGTATTAGAATGATGTGAATAAATAACTATCATGATGACAACCTCTAGAGGGCTGCCTTAGAATTAAGATCGCTTTAGCTTGAAGTTTTGAGCTTTTTAAACTATAATTCGTTTTTGGTGAATTGTGGGAATTTGAGGTTGTTTTGGTGAGGGAAATGGAAAAGATTAGGAGGGGGAAGCGCCACAAGCATGGAAGCTTGATAAGCTATGAGGTTCGCCACGAGCAAGGAAGCTTGTTAAGAACTTGTTAATGGTGGCCACGACCAACCTAGGTTTAGGAGAAGTGCTCTAAACTAAAACAATTCATATTTACTCCAAATTCAACTTAACTTTATTAATGAATAAACAAAATTATAAATAGGTAGATTTGTCTTGCTGAAAGGATAAAGATAAGATCTAATTTAACAAATTGAAATTTGAAGATAAAATCCTAACTAACATAATCCTAACAAGCCTAATCTAATTTGATCTGATCAATTTCGGTTGGATTGAGTTGTTGAAGATCTGAATTTGAATTAGCCTTGAAAATTCCTCTAATTAATCTGACCGAATTAATCATAGAATTTCCTTGCTTGAGTGGACTTGGTCATCTTCTCTTCATGTCACCTTGTTTATGCTACACCACTTAGCCACTACTATGCCAAATTACAAATAAATAAATAATTTCCCAATCTCAAAATACATCAAATTAAATACTAAAATACTTGAATGAAAAATAAACATAAATCCTAAGACTACATGAGAATTAAATTCTCATTTATTAATAACAATGCAAATAAAATAAACCTAACTATGCTATGAATTCTTCACAAGAACATGACCTCAAAAAATCATAGGTCGCCCCCATTGATTTACATCATATCATATAACTAGTTGTGACATATTATGAGGGAACACATCTTAATTCTGTCATTTTATGTGCAGTTAATTCTAATAAGATGAAAATAATTGTTTAGATAAAAAATTAATAACTAAGATTTTTCCTGAGAAACCATTGGTGACATATAAGATGTTAAATTATTGTAGTACAATAAGTGTGCTCCGCATAGGAGAAAGAAGAAAGACTGAAAAAAGTGATGCCCATTCACTTATATAATTCTTCGATTAGTGGGATACAAATCTCTAATATTTTTAGACAAAGAAAAAGTTTTTCAATGTGTGTTCCTTATATGTTTCATAAATAGATTTCTTGATAAACTATTAGCAATTCCTTGCTACAAGAACGTCCTTTTGCTTAAGATATAGGGCCGGCCAATTAATGCTTGTAGGATATTTCAAAATTAAGGCCTAGCCCTTCCTCACCAAACATATCTAATTTAATCGCATCAAACTCTGCAAAAACGTCATATCTCACGACAACACGTGGCAAATATTCATTTCTCCTTATTTATAAGTTTTTTTTAGTAAAAGTTCTCTAATATCTATATATCATTAAATAATTTATACCAAATAAACCCAATGATTAAACTCTATATTATTACTTTATAAATATTCTACTAAACCTTTCATTTTCTCTAATAGTAAATAAAGGAATATTGTGGAATGTTAAGATAATTTTTGATAAATATGAGAGTTATAACTATTTTTATCTATTTATGTATATCAGTTACATAAATCTTAGAAATAATCAATTATGAATTACTTCTCATAGTTTTCTATACTGACATTATCCACTCTATATTAGCTTTATCCATTCTTGCAACAGTTTCTCTAATTAATCATCAACCCACCTTATTTATCATTAACTTGAATAAACATCAAATGTTTCAAAAAAATTATATCTCTACATCTCAAATTAATTATATTTCATCAAATAATATAAAAATAAGATATCAAAAGTGGGATAGTAAATTCAACTATAGAACCCTCTTGTAGCCTTTAGGATTCACCATTCCTCAGTACCATTAATCTTTAAAAAAAGTTATAAATGGACAATTAAGTGAGACCCTTAGTAAAAAATAAGACAATTAAGAAGAAAAAGGAAATTAGTTTCTCTAATTCCCCCCCCGGAATACGTGTTCTATTTAGTTGTCAACTTAAATGGAAATATAACATTGTTCGAAAGATATGATATTATTTGTACAACTAGCATATAAATCTAACATGCAGGCCTTCCTTCTTAGAAAAAGGAGAAAAATGCGATGTCTTATTTTATCATTTTCCTTTTGTTTTTCCAAACAAGATGCACGTTAGATTACAAAACTAATTCTACACTTAAGTGCGCTTTGTCAATGCCATTAATAGTTTGGTTTTGCTCATTCTATGTGGCTTCCAATCTTTGTCGCTTCTTCTCAGCAATTCAACCCTACCACATGATGCACTGTCTATTCCATTAATTTGGGACACTAGAGAAAACTGCAAAACTAGAATAGTGCTCAGAATTTTAGAGTGTAGTTATCACTGACTTTTAAGTTTAATTCATAACAATGGTCCCCAACAGTAAATGTAAATGACTACTCCCAAATCTTTTGAAAGACAGAATGAAGAACATAAGACGTGTTTTTAAACCTCTGCAATAAAATAAAAACAAGAAAGTGTAATTGAGACAGTTTTGAATGTTGACAGGCAATTAATAAAGCAGTAAAGAGACTATTGAACATGTATTGAGTCAAAACTTTGAGTACAAACGAAATCTAGTATGTAATAATATATCTATTCTTTTAAGTATAATACAATAATATATTTATCATTAAAAACATAATAAAATTGAAGTAATTGTATTTCTATTATTGGAGAGGATCCATATTCCAAAACTTTGTATCATAGATTTTGATTGATTATAAAATATGACACTTCTTAGTATTAATTATATTAAAATGGTAGAGTCATGCATGAATCTTGATAAAGCAAGAAAGAAAGAATAAGAAAATCCATGAAGAGAAAGCTTATTGATGAATCATGAAGTATGAAAGAATCATGAAGTATGAAAGAATCATGAATGAGAAAATGAAACTTTCTATATCGAATTGAGTTACAATAAGGGAATAACCATTTATATACTACTATGCCTAACTAATATCTAACTAGTTAATCGATTAATTAAAGTTTTAATCGATTAACGAAAATAATATTACAATTAACAAACTAAAATCAACTAACAACTTTAACATCCCCTCAAACTGGAATGTGTCAAGCATTCGAAGCTTAAAATGATTATGATGAACATCACACATACTTTAATACCTCGTCTTGCTGGTGAGCGAATCTTCGTCTCACAGTCTTGAAATCTGAACGTGAAGCAATGCTGACGCTTAACCACCATTTGACAGAAGCAATTTCATCCAACGTTTAACCATCTTTTTTACGGAAGCAAACCAATAATAACGGATAAAAGAGAGAAATGAGATGTACTTTAATCTTGATCCTTATATGTTGCTTCAATGGAGAAAAAATTATATACTGTAATGTTGTGTGTTTAATGAGAGAGAGAGGTAAAGAAACTAGAGTAAATAAAGAAATGAAAAATAATTGGGAGTAATAGATGAAAGAATAAGAAAAGAACAAAATGAATATAAAGTGATCTTGTCAACTTATCGTAGAGGATGAACTACCAAGAATCTCAAGAATTCTAAAACATCTCTTGAATAGACTGAATCTATATGGAGAGTCATTCATCGGAAAGTACTCAAATAACACTCAAGTATGTTCCAATAGAACAACTAAATTTACCAATTTCAATCTTCTTGATAGTCTTTTGACCATGATAGATAAAAGAATCTAGTATTCCAGAAATGGTAAAAATACCTCCGACTATAACACACACATTAGTAATGAAGTATAAAAATGAGTTAGAAGTAACCATAATTGAAGAAAGATCATAGAAGAAGAAAACTCCAAGCATCAGTAAGCCATAAAAAAATCATGTTTCCATAATATGTCTTGAAAAACCGATGCTGTCTTTTACATCTTTATGAGGTACAAAAACAACATGTAGGAGCTCCAAACGAGATGGCAGTAGATACATGATATTGATGATGATTCTTTATTGAATCTTGAAAGGAAAGAATGATAAGCATAAGCAGAAGTCATTGAAAAGAGATAATTATTGCTCTGATACCATACTAAAATGGTAGAACCATGCATGAATCTTAATAAAGCAAGAAAGAAAGAAGGAGAAAATCCATGAAGAGAAAGCTTCTTGATGAATCAAGAAGTATGAAAGAATCATGAATGAGAAAATTGAAACTTTTTATATTGAATTGAGTTACAAGGAATAAGGGAATAACTCCTTATATACTATAATTCCTAACTAATATCTAACTAGTTAATTGATTAATTAAACTTTTAATTGATTAACGAAATTAACGAAAACAATATTACAATTAACAAATTGGAATCAACTAACAACTTTAACAAATTATCTTTTTTTATAAATTAATTATCTTTTTTATAGATAAATGTTACTATGTTTGTATTTATTGTGAATGAGACTCGAATAATCAACCTTCGTTACTTCATTCCTTAAACCATTCACCATAATTATCATACTACCCTATAATTCATTGGTATTAATTATTTAAATAAGTAGCAATTAGAATCCATGACAGAACTTGTGAATTGCACTATACGGACAACAAATATTATTCAGGGTCAAGTGCCAAAAAAAGGTCATGACAGCTTCTGTCTTTCTGCTTAATTTTTTTCATTTTCTCATAGTTCAAGTACTCATTTTATTTTGATGAGTTATTTACATAATGCTTCAATCTGCATGTGCATGGGACAAATTAAAATCGAATTGTATTAAATCAAATAACAACAATCCAACATTATGTGTTTCTTCCCATTGCCAGAATTGTACCGTGATTCCAAATGGGAATGTCTTGATTCCCTTTTACCCCCATTAGCTAAATTAAAAATCTTTCTTGTTCTTGAAGTTTGAAATGTGGTGGAGAACTGACATGTTAGAAATCTAAATTTGAAATTCATGAGTAGAATATACAATATATTAGGAGTGAGCACTAAGCTTTCAATCAACAATTAATTCTGTCTAACTTATACAGCAATAATTTCAGTTTCCAAATCAGGCCAGCTAGCTATTAATTTCTCTTTCACATGGGATCACGTATATCTGATATACATGAATTTCTACGTGTCACGTCAATCTTGTATTTGCACTATAGGCTTAAATTTGATAAAGTGCAGCTCGTGATCCAACCTAATTTTTCTTTATGATCTTAAATGGTTGACAATTGACACCAACGTTTTCTGTTCATCATCATTATGTTAACCTGTCTAAGCAAAGCAGGTACGCTTAACGAATTTACAAACACTACCTCGATCTTATCTTCAAATCAGATACACTTTTAATTGAAGCAATGTTGATTGGAACAATAATAAATCTGTGAATGTTGCAAGCACATACGTCATACCTAGTATGTCTATACCTATGTATATTTACACTAAAATCACTTTTTGTATTATTTGAAATAATTTTTGTTTCAATTACTGGGATGTATGGGTGGAGAGTCATACTTTCAAATATTCTTTTCTTAGATTGTGACTCTCCTGTTAAATTAGATTGAATTATGGATAAGGAGTGATACTCTCAAAAAATCTTTTCCTAGATTGTTTCAGGTGGCTTTGGTTAAATAGACATTAGTTGCTTCCTTTGATACATGAAATGATGGAGTTTGGTTATGGAATTTGAGATGGAGAAAGAATTTGTTCATATGGGAGGAAGTTGAATTTGTAGAACTCCTTAGACAACTACATGGCTTAATGGCTAAACATCACGTTGATGACTCTTGGTCTTAGATTTATGATACAAATGGAAAATATTTGGTCATAAATGCTTATCAAACTCTACAAAAAGTGGAAGGAAACAATGGAATTGCTTTCTTCAAAAGACTTTGAGATTGTAATGCCCCGACAAAGATGAAGTGCTTAGTGTGAGAAATTGCTTTGGATGTGTTACCAACTAAACCTTGCTCATAGAGGTGAGCTAACTACTCAAGATACCCTTCTTTGCTCTCTTAGTAGTGAAGTGGAGGAATCTACTAGTCATTTATTTTTTTAGTGTTCTGTTGCATATTTGGTTTGGCAAAAGCTTTATTTTTGCTTTGGACTTTCTTCTATTATTCATAATAATGTCATGTCTATGCTCTCTATCCATGAAAAAACTATTTGGTTGGAGAACAAGAAACAAAAATGGTGAGTGGCTCTTTGATTTGTGACAATTTGGCTTATTAGGAACAAAGTCATTTTTGAGTATAAGAGATTCCAAATAGATGTTATGATAAAATTTATTTTTATACATTCTTATAGTCTTCTCAATGCTTGCTTTCCTCTTTTTCACTTGTATTGTCTTTCTCTTTGTTGATATATGGATTTCATGGATAAGAATATCAATTGTTATAAAAAAAATTGGAGGAGATGTAAGATAAGGATGGTTAAAATAAATGAACAGAACTGAGTTAAAATCTAAGATGAATTCCCATATCTTTGACTATGACTCTGAGATTTGCCTCCAAAACAAAAATATAATTAGAATATAGTTACAAAGCCTGACTTGGGAAAAATGATCTAGTCAATTGCTCAACCAAAGTAAACTAGTATAATATAAAAATAAGAAGCCATCAAAGGTGCATTACAAATGATATAGTGAATTTGAATCGTGTTGTAGATGTAAGAACCTTATTGATGGATAAAATATAAATAGTTTTGTATGCATTGAATTGCGACTCTTGGTGAGTTCCTTAGACTAAACTCATATAGACTTTAATCTTAATATATATATATATATATATATATATATATATATTTATTTATTTATATGAGAATGTATGTGTGTATAAATTATAATTCATGAATTAATTCATCAAGGTTAACCTAGGCAATGGTTAATAAATGTGCCATTTATCATATATATGAACTGCTGAGACACCAAGGCCATGAGGATGGTTAAAGCCAAGGTTTAGAGTGTTGCTTCATAACTAGCTATGCAATGAACCGGCCTAATATGTTACAGAGTTGTAGGGCTTGCTATATGCAGGATTAAAGAATTAAAGGAAACATAAAGGTAACTGATCAATGGTCATTCAGAAATGGCTGTTCACATCTTGAATGGAAAATAACATATCTCTCTCGCTCATGTGTTTTAAAAATACTATATGGGTCTAGCAGATCATTTGCTTTATGTTGATTTTCTGAGTGCATAGCCAGTTGGCTTTTCTTATGCATGCTAGATTTGGTTTTTGAAATTCAACTTCAATGCCCTTTATACTCTTTTTTTTGTTGTTGTTGGAATTCAATTTCAATGCCCTTTTTATTTAAATTGGGTTTTTTTTTAAAGTGCTTTAAGCCTTGTTTCGGAGATCTATTTTAGAGAGGAAGAGAAGGAAAGGGAGAAAAACAAAGTTAAATACATAATTATTCTTACTAATATTTTTTAAATTACATTTATGTTTGTTTCATATTATATAATAAATAACATACTATTGATTTTTTAAAGGACGATAAAATAATATTTTTATATTACATTAACCTTTCATTCATCTTCTATCTAAATTTTACACTTCCAAACAAGGGAGAGGTTTACTTGAATTTGATTTCTCTTCTCTTCCCTTCCTCCCCTCTTTACCCTCTCATCTCTCTCATTCTCTTTTCCTCTTAACTCCCAAACAAAACAAAGCCTTAGGTGAGGACTATAAAGCAATTGAAGGCATTGTCCGAGTCAACCATGACAACTTTTTCTCAGGCTTTGCTGTAACTACTTTTTAACTGTGCAGTTATTATGAAACTTGTCAGACCTTATCGTCATCATTCATTTTCAAAAGGAAAAATTCAAATACTTAATGCAATTTCAACTAAATTAGCCATATTACGTTTAGGGCAAAACGTTAAATTTAGATATTTTACTGATTTTAAAATACTACATTATTTATAGTTATATGAATATAAATTAACCAACTTTAAGAGCTTGGACCTATATTATGAATGTTATCAATTTGTGAACGAAGATGTGTTATTTTCAAATTCCAACACATCTCATTCCATTCGTATTCCAAGAAATTATCACTATACACCAACTATAACATACTCCGTAAATGATATAAACAACCATTCTTCAGTTGCAGATAAGTAAATTCATGCTCCTCTGCCCAGTAAGCATATATATATAGCAATAAAAAAACGCAACAAAAAAAGTAGTATAACGTTTGTGCTAAGCCCAACACCCATCCATGCATATCCATTGTTCATGCTATTTTTGAGTTGAAATCAACAACTTTGGGTTTGGACTGCATTAATCCCACAAAAAATATTGAAGCGTAAATTGATAGTTACTTCACCAAATCCCCTAATCTCTCTTTTTATTGGAGTTGCAACGATTATGTCACATGTTAACTTTTTCATAGAAGATGTTACATAATTACAACTCTACTTTTTCCTTTCCATATAACTTGGTAATCCATATAAGCTCCGACAATATATACTGCTTGAGATAATTCTAAGTAGGAGAATTGGCAATAAGGGTGGGGATATTTTAATGATGCTTCTATTAACGTCATGGCTGAAAATGGAAGTCCGGGAAATCATGGCTGAACTTCTTTTCATCATCCAACAAAACTTGCATTACATTATCAAATTTATGTAAGCATGAGTTGTGTTTATGTTCTCTATTATAATATACAAATCAGTCAAGTTGTGACCCATATAAGAAGAGAATCAAATCCAAAATTTAATTTGCATTAAATTTGTTAATATGATAAAAGTAACCTCATTTCTTTTAATATAGCCTCAATTAGTCCAATTTAACTTGTAAAAGGAAAAAAGTGAGAAAGAGGAGGGCAAATTGGCAAGAGGTAATGTCCTTATCAAGTCAAGGAATATGTGGATATATTTCCTGCTAAGGCCTTGACAAACCCTCTATATATCCAAGCCAAATTTTGCATATGGAGAGAAAGTTGGACTTTGGAGGCTTTGTAATATCCATTTGCTTATTGAATATTTTAACTACGGCCAAATTCTTATCAACTTATCGTCATTTCCACATCATTATATATCCATGTCCACTCATTTTTCAAATGACATTTTTTCTATCAGCAAAAATAATATTATTATAAATGAATCTGAGTTATAAAAAAATACAAAAAGAACAAACGTTAAGCAAAACAAATATAAGTAGATTGAAATCAAATCTATAAGACATTCGCATAGATTGATTATCCTATTAGAATAAGTAATAACCAAATTCTTATCAAGCAATCAAATCTATGTGACTTGTCAACTCCTATCTTCTTGACCCGAATTTCCTGGTTATCCAAAATGATTTTTCCTCTTCGGTCCCTTTCTTCCAAGATTACATCAAGAAGATCCACGTGGATAAAGAATGACTCATTGAGTGAAACACATTGTAAAACATGTGTTCTCCCAAAACCCTTATATCTAGATAATTTGAAAGCTTGAAGTAATTCTCATATCTCCACGCTGTAAGCATCTGTTGGTCCAAAATCTCTTGCAAAACCACCAAGCCACTCAAAACCTCGTAGGAGACCACCACAACATGCTAATCTAGCTTCTAATTTGGCACCACCAGCTGAATTAGTATGAATCCAATTTTGAGAGCGAGGAAGTAACTAATTAGTATGATGCTCATGACGACGAATAAATATACTAGGAGATTTTTCAATAAATACGTTACCAGAACATATAAAAATTTAGAAATGATGGGTCATAAAAAATATATATTAAAACAAGAAGAAGAATAGTTAGGATGATAAAGGAATACGGAGGCCACCACTACCTCTGGCTAGTGTGCAATAATATAATATATAAGACTTAAAATGCGAATAAAGCCCAAGTATTGTTGTACAGTTTTCCCCCTTGCGTGGAGCACTTGGAAGCAAGAGTACATGTGCTAGCTGCTACGTACGTGAGACTCAGTTAAGTTCTAAGATTTCAAGTATGACATTTCATAATTCATACGAGACTTCATCGAAAAAGATTATATAAAAAAGTTAAATTTAATAACCTGTGTATGGCTCGGGCAAAATAGTTTATACATTCTCTTTCGAATCCAAAAACAACATTTAAGCTATTCCCAAAAGTTGCTACATGCCTTAAAATTTGTATGAAACACTTCCTAGAGAATAGAGATAATAAGCGATCCATCTCATATGGTTGTTGTCCCGAAAGTTACTACATACCTTAAAATTTGTAAGAAACACTTCCTAGAGAAAAGAGATAATAAGCAATCATCTCATATGGCTGTGATGTAGAGAAAAAGAGGAAAGAAGTTGAGGGAAGAAAAGTTATAAACAAAATGAACATTTCCCTCTTTGGTTGAGAACCAAAAGAGTAGAGAAATAAAAATTAGATGAGACCCGCCAAAACTCTTTCTTTTCACATGGAAGGAGAAAGTGAGAAAGAAATTGAAATGACAAAAAAAAATTCGCCTCTTTTTATTACATGAATAATTTTGTCATTCAAAATTTTATATCACATTTTATCTTCTCTTTCTTTTCTCTTTCTCTCATATCAAACAATATAAAATTCTATTTTATTTTACTTTTTTTTTTCTCACCTCTCTCTCTCCCATGTTCTCTCTTAAATACACTTGTTTAGTTTTTATGATCAGAGGCCCTTTCTTATTTTTACATGTAAATTTTGTATGGGTTATATTTCCGTTTCAGTCTGACTAATCATTTTAGTTGAATAATTTATTGAAATTAAGAATGGAGTAATCTTTTATTTTATAATAAATGTCACTTCATATTGATATAAATTATTTATTGCGAGAATAATATTTATTGCAAGACAATAAATGTGCACCCAATTAACAAACTCACTCTTATTTTATAAAATTGTGAGTGACTTTGAGTTTGCACTGGATTAGGATAAACAGGAGCGCATGCCAAGTGAAAATTGAAAATTTCCTAATTTAGTCGGTTCCTTAGTTTATATATACACATTGTAATTTGGATCAGAAGTAGGATAATTTGAAGTACTAACCAAATAAAGTTAATCAGATCATATTTTGCGAAAAGTTGTTATTGTCTGGATCTGTTAAAGTTGATTATACTATATTAACTAGTGTCCAAAAATATTGTTAAGGAAGCAATCGTTAGTTTTCTTTGAAAATGATGTCATTAACTGATAGACTTTTAATAAAACATATTTTAATTGTATTCCTAGTTCAGTCATTTGGAAAAATTAATATAAGATTAATGTTATTTTAACAATCGTATGGTGATAATTTGAAATTGTTAATTTGGTGTTTATCTAAAAAAAACAATAGAGAAAGAAATAAAATAGTTTAATTTATTGTAAGAAATTGTTAAATTTGATATATTCAAATAGCACTAATGATAATACAATGAGTATAAGGAGTACTCAACTAAATTGACAGCATCTTGTATGAGGCGAAAACTTAAAATTCAATGTTTAAAAACATTTTTAATGGGAGATAGTAGAACTGAAGTATTGAGAAAGAAATGAAAGAGATTGAAGAGAAAGATAGATTTTTTTCTCTTTAATTTGCAAAGAGAGAAATGAATAAAAATTATCTGGACTTAGCATAAAATATTTCTCTTTTACTTTGGTGAAAAAAGGAAGAGTGAATGATGATTTTGCATAAATGACAAAAACGTCCTTCATTTTTATTTTTATTTTTCTATTTGTTAGTTTTTAAATATTAGTAATATAGATAAGACTATTTTGGATATAAAAAATTTAATTAAAAATTTAATTGAAATTATAATAAAATCTATAATTTAATCTTATAATCTTTGTTTTTAATTAATAATGAAATACCATTTTTTTTTGTTATATTCTCTTTATTTGAGAGATATTCTTATCATTTGAAGTATAAAATTGTCTTTATCTTATTAGTTTTTATCCAACCAAACAAAAAAATAAGAGAAAAAAATATATTTTTTTTCATTTTTTTTTCATTTTTCTCTTATATTAAACATTACAAAAATATATTTTATTCTCACATTTCTCTTTCTCCTCACTCTCTTACTGATCGTTCCCTTCTTATTTTCTTAAATCGTTAAAGTAATTCATTCATGATGAAATATTATGTCAAAATAAAAGTATGTATTTATTGTCCCACAATTTGTATTACTTCATTTAATATTTGTTTGATTAATTGTTGAAAATATATTTAAGTTAAAATTTAATTATTAAAAAATTTCTCACCTATTAACAAATTGAGTGACAAATTGTGAAAATTGGTTGGGCATGGGACTACTATTACAACAAGCTAAAAAATATAAGGTATTTCTCGCCGGTTAATGAATCAAATGTGTGTCATCTTTGTCGGGTTTCTCTCAAAATCAGGGACGAAATCTGTTCCTTCCATGGAAGTATGGGATAATATAGTACAATACCATGATAGCCTGATCTACTGCAGTCGCTTATGTTTGCTTTAAGATAATCGGAAAGGGATGTGACATACCCTCCGATCCAAATAACATGAGTTTTGTTATTTATGTTACATTTTATTTCCATTTACATATACTTATTCTAGTTTTATGTATGATATGTTATAATAATTAATTATCAGATATAGATATTTAGAGTGTAAAAAACATTTTCATACTGTGTAAGAAGGTGAGCCCAATTTTTTGATGGCAAGGTTGCACTGGTACATTGTCACGTGAAGTTGAAGAAGAAAAATTCGCTGAGAGAAAGAGGTATGGATCACGGGGACCGCAGAAGAAAAAGTCAGGGGATTCCAACCCAGGCGTAACGTTGAAACAAGACAAGCCAACAAAAGGGTCTCACTCAAAAATTTCTACAGCGATATTGAAAAGATGGGCACAAGATAAAGTTTCTCTCTGCGAGATCTGATAAAGATCGAAAGCCAAATAAAAATGCTAGTTTGATGGGACAATTTTCAGTTTATTGATTTATTTACTTTGTTATAAAAGTAATTGTGTAATTAAAACTTAGATCTAAAAGTGACGCGAAAATATCCATGCATATCCATAGGGCATGTGAGTCACCACCAAAAATCCATCTGATTTTAAATCCATCCAATCACAAGCCTTATAATTGGATCAACTTTACAAGCTCCACCAATCAAGAACCAGATAAGAGTAAAGGGCAAAATGCACAACCCAAACAATGTCTCGCTGTTAAATGCACTGCAAAAGTGACTTGGTGGGTCACATTAGTACATTACTCCCTCTTTCGTCTCCCCCAATTCTACACTAATATAGTTGTGTTCTCTTCCCCTTTTCGGGTCATGTGTTATTAACACAGCAAAATAAAGAAAACAATTAATCCCAACAATAGCTGAAAAATCTAATGAGTTCTACAAGTACTAAGAATGTGCCAAACCCGGTTAATGGGAAAACCGCACGAGCGTGTGATAACTGCATAACAAAGAGGGCACGTTGGTATTGTGCTGCTGATGATGCTTTTTTGTGTCAAGCTTGTGACTCTTCTGTTCACTCAGCTAATCCATTGGCTCGGAGACATGAAAGACTCCGTTTGAATACGGCGTCATTCAAATCCTCCAATGAACTCAATAACTATGCTCCTCCTTCTTGGCACCACAAGAAGGCTCGAACACCAAGACATGGGAATCAACACTCTAAGCACTCGAGTAAAAATATTAACAACTCATTCCATCTCGTTCCTGAAGTTGGATCTGATGAGGTGAATTACAATGATGAGAATGAGGAGCAGCTTCTTTTTAGGGTTCCTATATTTGAACCTTTATGCAGTACTCCTTCTTCTATCACTTCGCATGAAATTGTTGAAAAAAGCAAGGTTCCATGGGATTATAATGTTAATTACCATGAAGGGGTGGAAAGCTTGCATGGTGGTTTTGTTCCATCTGATATTGAACTCTATGATTTTGCTGCTGATGTTGAAAGCTTGTTAGGTCAGGGACTAGAAAATGAGTGCATAGGGATGGAAGAGTTGGGGCTGGTTGATATAAAAGAAGAGTCGTTGGAGTGTTCTGTGGGTAGTGGAGGAAAGAAGGTGATGTTTGACGAGGAAGCGAGTCATGAAATGGAAAATAAGATGATGATGATAGAGATGGAAAGAGAATCTTTTGAATTTAGCTATGATTATGGTTCTCATGAAAAGGTGAAGGAGAAACTAGATTTGGATGTGGTGAAAGATGTGGAGGATGGTGGAGAAGTGAAAGAAAATGATGAGGGAAAGAGGAAGAAGATATTATTGCAGCTAGATTATGAAGGAGTAATCAGTGCCTGGGATAGCCAAAAGTGTCCTTGGACTACTGGTGACAAGCCAAATTTGGATCCTGATGAGTGCTGGCCTCAATGCATGGTATTTTTACTTTCCCTTTTTTTTTACCATTTATACTTCAATTATGTGTCTATTTGTTGTATAAGTAAATTTAATCAAAATCACCTCAAATCCGCTAGATTCTTTATTAGCCATCTACTCATCTTAAAAGGTTGAATCATTTATTCATGTTCTTTAAATGCATAAGTTCATACTTAATGTATTTCTCTCTCAAATTTCATACTTAATGGGAGGAGAGAATGATATTTAAAAAAATTGTAATCCAAAAAGTAAAGAGGAAGGATTCATTTACTCTAAAAGTAAGTTTTTTAAACTTAGTGTTCATCCTAGCCATCAATTCATGGTTTAGATTTCCTCACTAATTCAAACAATTGGATTTTCCTCCCTATGATTGATGAGTAAATTTAAAAAACTTACTCTTAGAATAAGTGAATCTCTCCCAAAAAAATAAATATAGATCTAAACTATTAAAAAAATTAGTGTTACACATCAAGTAGATTAAATCATCATCGCCACTCTAAGGTTGAGATCCTCTCCGGTACTAAAAGGTAAGTATGGGATGGACTGTGGAACAATAAAACAAACAAAATTCAAGAGTGTTGTGTTAATTTGAACTTTGAATATATATTAAGGTGATTTTGTTTAATTTGACTAAGAAACAATTTGCTGATTTTGAACAGGGAACTTGTGGAAAGGAGCTTCATTATCCTCATGGTAGATTTGGGTGCAATCCAGTTGTGGCAGACGGTGGTAGAGAGGCAAGAGTATCAAGGTACAGAGAAAAGCGCCGAACAAGGTTGTTCTCGAAGAAAATAAGGTACGAGGTTAGGAAATTGAATGCAGAGAAAAGACCCAGAATGAAAGGTAGGTTTGTGAAGAGGGCCTCCTTTGTGGCACCGACATTTCCCCATTGCTGAATAAATAAGAGCTTGTATTCATTAATGCTCCACCCCTTTATGTTAGTTTTTAGCTATTTGTTAAGTGCTACCTTCTGCTATTTGATACGGTTTTCATTGTATATAACAATTTGCTAAATTAAATTAATGGTCAAACATTTCAATCGATCTAATGAATGAATCTTGCGATCTATTCTAGTTTTTTTTGGTTGGGGTATTTTACATAATTTTTTTCAAAAAGGAGTAACTAAGTTCATTGGGAATTTGACAGTGCTTAATCAATGCACTATTTTTCTCCTTTTGAGATAAAAGTGCTAATACAAACTTAAGGTGAAAGTAAAATGTTATAAAGAATGATCGTTGTGTAAAATTTTGCAAAAAGAAAACCAAGAAAACGGTGAGCCAAATGAGAGATATAACATATGATGTATTATATAATCTACAATTATCAAGAGATTGAAAAGAAGTATGTATATGTTTGCAAAAACAACTTTTTGAAAAAAATGTTTTTTTATAATATGATAAAATGTGAAATAAAAACAAATTAATATTTTTCCTTATACTACCAAATGTATCCTATCGCCCTAGGAACAAATCTTTTTTAAGTACGTGACTGTCCTAAACATATTTTGCTCGTAGGAATCAAACATTTGACCTTTTGAGAGAGGATATACCCTCATATTTTTCGCTCATATAAAAAAGATTTAAATAATTAAGTGACTAGATACAACATCAAAGTCAACATCCCTAGGAGCGACACTTTCTGTGAAGGACAGTCACACACCCTGAAAGAGATTAGTTGATTGCTTAAAAGGATGAGAGAATATCTTTAGTAGTATCCAAAAAAGTCAACCTCCCTACCAAATTTTGATTTTCTACACAAATAAAAATAATAATTAAAGATCACTTAATTAGATAAATAATGATGCGATAATATTTCAAAATAATTTTCCCACCAATTTCTATTTTATTTTAAAATAAAAAGTAAAAGTTAATTTTAAGTGAGTTAATGGTCACTTATTAGTATTTTAGGAAAAAATATCTTATATGCAACTCATAAAAATAAATCAACTATTTGACCTATGTGAGGAAATACTATAACTTTCCGACTTTTCAAAAATTTGTGCTCCCAACAAGTTTTTAGCAATTTTTATTTCTTAATAGCCAAAATAATTGTTTTTACACAAGTAGGGGTATTATTATAATTGTTTGCTTAAAAAATTATTAGGCTATTTTAGAGAAAAAATACATTTTCTAAGATGTCTTGAGAAAGAAAATATATCATATCTGGATTTTTAAATTTAGAGGGAAAGTGAAATTTGAATTGTTATAATGGGCAGCAATGAAACAAAAAATAAATTGATTTCATTTGGTAAGGGAAGATTCTTCCCTTGATAAAATTAAGTGAGAAATTTGATTTTAAAATAAAAACATGTGTCATTTGTTTATATATGGAATCAATCATACAAAAGAAACTAGAAAAAACACACGAGAAAAACATTGAAAAAAGAAAGAAGAAAAAATAGAAAATTTTATGATGTTTTTCTCCTAGTTTCTTATTAGAGGTGGCAAAACAGGTCGTTCAGGCAGTTTAGTCCACACCCGTAAATGCCTGCAAAAATTTAAGCGGGTGCGGGCATGCCCGCATTGGTTTAAAGGACCAAATTCGATACCCTGCCCGTTTTAATTAAAAAAATAAAAAATCATGTAAAAAATGGAATTAAATTAAACAAAGTAGTTGAAGGTAAAAAATTAACAAATTTTTTGATATTTTATATGAAGTTTAACAAATCACATTAGATTAGAATTTTTTAGGTATTAAAAATCACATTACATCATAACTTATTTAAAATTTTCTTACATTTTCGTTAAATTATGTTTATGGGCCACCCACATGCCCAACGGAAATGCCCACGAACTTGGCGGGCAAAACGGGCCGGACGAAATGAGCAAATGGACAAAATTTGTATCTCTGCCCGCAAAAATATGTGCTATGCTGGCGCTCTATGGACAATGCATGTTTTGTCTATTTCTGATGTAGGTATGCACATTTCTTTATTATCTCTTCTCTTTTTATTTTAATTTTTAATTTCAATTTAATAAGAACTTTTTGTTTATTTAAACATTGAATTTAATTTAATTTAATTTATTTATTTATTATATATCTCATTTAAAATAATCAAGATAAAAATTGCACTACTTATTTTTTAATATGTCTTTGGGATGAAATGTGATCCACAAATTAATTTATGTTGCTTCACTTTTTTAAAACAGATTAATTTTAATAATTTTTTTATTTATCAAAATGGCCTCTTTGGGTAGATAACTTTGAATATTTTTTAAATATCTTTTGAAATGAGTTATGGTGCTAACTTGGTATCTACTCATTCATCCTTCATGAAGTAGAAAAAAATTTAATTGAGCATTTGTACTTTTGAATCAAACAAATTAAATTAAACTTCTTTTAACTCAAAACTACGTAATATTTATTCCCTAGTGCTAGTAAGAATAAGTATGAACAAAATTAATTATTGTAACATACAAAATTAAAAAATAAATATTTGTTTCAAGAATTTAATTTTTAATAAAGTAAACGAATTGTATATTTAATTCATACAATTAGTTAAGTTATTGTTTTATAATGGACATATTAGGTGTTAATACATTCTCTGACTCATAATCGACTTTCATACTTAAAACTCTTATTGAAAATACTATTTTATCCTAACTTATTCATAAAAATGATTTTCTATGATTTAACTACAAAAAGCATAGCGATAGCTCTAAATAGTCATGTTGCCAAAAATTGGGACATGACATATATATACCCGGAGGCTTGGAAGGTTCGAGAAGAGAATGATATTAGCTAGCCACAAATGTTTAATGAGATTATCATGTCTTAGATGATATTAAATGAAAAGAGGAGAATAAATTTATTCATTTTTTTAAGAGCAAAACATATATTCAAAATTATGTAAACTATTGGCAAATTAAGCTAACGAGTATGTCATATTATGAAATCATCATGATTAATGATAATTGAACAGAGATCGAGATAATAAATATATTACTTGATATCAATTTTATT
This sequence comes from Lupinus angustifolius, assembly GCF_001865875.1. NCBI lineage: Eukaryota > Viridiplantae > Streptophyta > Magnoliopsida > Fabales > Fabaceae > Lupinus > Lupinus angustifolius. Next base: position 6,804,755 of record NC_032016.1, read on the forward strand.
TTATGTGGGGAGGTCATCCATCAAAGCTATATATAATTGTTACTATAATTGATGGATATATTTACTGAAAGAATTAAATTGACTTATACATGATTTTTATTAACTCTGAAAAGACATGTTATAGTATGTCTAGAAAGGTATTATAGAAAGCTCTAGAAAAGATGAGTCAAGACTAATGTGAAAACAAAAGGTGAAGTTAAAGTCTCATAAGATATTTATCTTGGATAAGAAGCACCATATTTATAATATAATATTATTTTATTGTATGATGGGTGTATTCAACCATAGATAAAAATTGTTTTTGTAAGGTTTAAATAATATATTAATTTAAATTTAATATTCCTATGTTTAATGTGGAAAATATCCGAATAAAGTTATATACTAATAGGCACTTTACCAAAATAATACAACTAACAGGCTGATTGCACATAAAATCACAGTGGAGATAAATTTCAGAACATTAGTAAAGGCTACTCCTGCCTCCAAATTTTTTAGTGTTTTTAGTAAACGGAATTTATTTATATTTATCCATCTTTTAAGAAAATCCAGGGAATATAATGACTTTCTTTGCAATTCCATTCCAACCTGGTAAATAAAAGAGATAATAAGTAGGGGTTAGCTAACATAGAAACCTCATTTTTTTTAGAAAACCCCATGTAAAAAATGAATGATTGCCTATCAAAACAAAGTATAAATGAATGATTATAATTATTATTAAGAAATAAAAGATAAAATAAAATATTATATAAATTTAATTAATACAAATAAACCTAATAATACTTTTTTTCGTTATAACATTAAAAACAATTAAAAAACATATGTGTCATAGTAAAAGAGTTTTTTATATTATTCTTTCTGACACTCAAATTTAATAATTATTATATTTTATACATCTTTATATTGACACTAAGGAACATTACACTCATCAATTAAATAATAGAAAAAGATAATAATATCCTTTAGAAAAATAGTCAAGTACTAACATGGCACCATCTTATATAAAAAACCAGATTAAGACCAATGCTTTTGCACATTTAACTGCTATTGAATCATTATTATATTTATATACATAAACTTCATATCTTTTTAACTCCTTAATGAAAAGCATCTCTTCGAAATTTAGATTTGCTTATATGCCCAATGCTTTTTTTAATTATTTTAACAAAAGTTAAACATACATAGATGAATTATTAACAAAGAAAAAAGGACACAGCATGAGCCACAAACAACATTGTTTTTTTCATATTATTTTCTACCTAACCATGGAAGGTAAGAGTAAGCTCTAAGTTGAGCTCATTTTCAACAGCAAATTGGTTCAGCGGTTGTTCCACCGTTTCCATGCTTTCATTCTGAGGCGAATCCACCATATTCACTTGTGTTGTTGGATTATTCATAGTCCTCATGGCTCTATTGAACCGGGTTCTCTCTCCCATGTTCCTCACTCTAGGCACGTGTTGTATATCACCAGGCGCTATAACATTTTCAGCACCACCATAGTTTGTGATCCCTGTAGCAGGCCAATCAAAAGCTGTTACGCCATTGATCCATGATCCATTCAAGACAGCTTCAACGGCAGCTTCACATTGGTCCAAACTTCCGGTCCAGACCAAACCTATTAACCCATATGTTGGATTCAATAGTCTCCCACAAGCCTCACGCAACAATGATTTGAACACGTCTGAAACATATATGAAACAAGCACATACACAAAGTTAGATTGTTATAAGATTTTTAGATATAATTAGATTCTTATTCAATGAAGTCCTGGTGGTTTTAAATTACCATAATTCTGATAATATTATCACTCATGAAGTTTTAAAACATTAAATCTTACTTGATTTGCACCCAAAAAAACCCTTACCTGATTGATGACAAATGACTGACAAGGATTTATTGGGTGATAATTATATCGTTCGAGAAATGAATTAAGAGCTTACTTTTACAAAAAAAAGTTTATAATTTTAATGCAACTGATAGCTACTTCATGTAACTTGATTATTGATTATAGGTTTAGTACCCCTTGTACTCTCTTTATATTATACTTTGGCTGATAAAAAAATGATGATCACCTGGTCGGAGCGCTTCCGGAGCGGCGGATATGAGGTTGGTAAAGGCAGTGCGGCCGTAGAACTTGGCGAGGAACATGGTGGCATTAGCCTGAGACTCAGGTGAGTTGATCCACTCGAGGCAGGGCCTAAATACACAATCATCATTGCAAGCTTTGCGGAGAGTGCGGCACCCATTGCAACTCACCTTCATCTTGCACACACTTTTAATGAGGGGGTGCACTCCGCGTATTTATTATAGTTAAGAATATTTTGGTCCTAAGAAGATTATGGTGCTATCAAAGTATTCAACTTGTTATTATATTACATTCCCTATCAACTTATTTCTCCAAATGAATTTGGTGTTAGATTTGTCACTATGATATTCTCTCAAATATTAAATTTGCCATAACCTTTATCTTTCAATAAAATTTGTCACGAAGATAGTCTCTCACTTAATAGAGGGACTAACTTGATGACAATTTTAATTTTTAACGTACAAATTTGGTGGCAAATTTATTTGAAGAATTATGTTAATGACACCATGTTCTTTGGAAGTTTAGGATGGTGATTATCAAAACAAAGACTTAAAGACAAAGTCAAACTCCACAATTAACACATTAAATATAATAATTTTTTAATATATATTATTTGTGCATTAAATCCTAATATCATGTATCGGAAAAAGGGTGCATAATTTCTTGTTAACATTATCTAAAATGGTAAGTATTAGGTTTTGATATGCTAATGAAATTGAAAATTAGCGTAAAACGTACAAATTTTTATAAAGTTCACCATAATTTGTAATATAGATTATGAAAAAATGTACTATGCACACTGACTAATGAATTTAAAAATGGATGGATTTCATGGGTAATGTCAAGTAAAAATTATTCAATTACGAAAAGGTCAATGACATGTATACAGTTTGTCATGATATTTGGTGCCACCAACTTCATCATTAAATCTTTAAGAAACAAATAGAGTGATAAATTTAATATTTGAGGAAATAGTATGGTGACAAATTTATTGAGAAGACTGAGTAAATGACAAAATTATTATTGAATGACTACTAAAATGGTTGCAAATTTTTTAAATGACTAAGTTGATGGCAAATTAATCAGTACCAATTCTTACATTTTGTATGTCTAATGTGAGAAAAAATTATGACCCCCTAATTCAATTTGTATGAAGGTTGTATATCAAAATTAGAACAAATTTAGAGTTTAAAAGAAATTGTGATGACCAAATAAAAATGAATATCTATTATATATCAAAAGAATTTAATTAAAAAAATGTTTTTATAACTTTGAACAAAAACATGATTTATAGAAATTGTAAGAATGTCGATATATTTTTTGTTAAATGGTCACATATTTTTTTATTCTAGGTTAGATCATTATTTCGATCACACAATAATTAAATTCGTTTTGGAGTAATAATTTGGATACAATGTTATCCAGATTAGTGGTTGAACTTTTGTTAGGTGAAAAGGGAAAACCGATGGATTTTATGACAACCAAGTTTCATGCAATGGTGAATTACACAAATGGAACATCACCCCAAAAAGTGGATTTTGAGGTTACCATACAGATTTTGATAAAAATGTGGGGCTTGGGCGCTTGGCCATGCAATGAAATCGAGAGGAGGAGCTCCCCAAAATAGGGAAGTATTTTACTTTGTCCCCTTTTACTGATTTTGATTCAAATCAAAATCTGTCTCAATAATATTCCTATGCTGTGTGATTTGGTATGCAGATACTGTGGGTGCGGTTCGTGTCCAAAATATATTCACCCTTGGTTTTCTTCCGTCTTTCATCAACATGCATATCTCCAAATCTCTAAACTGAATGAATAAAGTCATAAACCATTTGTTTTAATCGCTCAAGTTACTACATTGTTGGACCTAATTAATGCTTCTTTTATAAATTCATTGTTAAAAAATATTTTATACTAAATTAAAAACAGACATTTTAGCAAAACTAACTGATAAGAGTTTTCTTATAGTTATGAGTTTGTGGCTAATAACTTATAATTGTGATTGTATATAGAATCTGTAATTGCACAAATATCTCATTGAATTATAGGTGTTCGATAAAACTAGATATAGAACTAGCAGAAATTTGTTAAATCATAAATATTATATTATTTATTTGTTTAATTTTTTATTAATTAAATTATAATCACCAATTAAAATAATTAAATATGTATATAGTTGAATAAATGTTAGTAATTTTGTAAGATTATTATTAATTTTAGAGATAAAAATATTAGGTTTTGGCAAAATTATTAATAATTTATTATTAAATTATTTATATAATTTGGTGAAACTAGTAGTAAATATTTAATTATTTATATATTTAGTTATTTATGAAATAAATAAGAATGTTTTAGTCAAAATATAATAATCATTAATCATTAATTAATTCATGTATGTTAAACTTAAATAAAAATAAAGAAAAAACATCCGAACCTCCACAAAGTCCATAATAAAAATAATTTTAATTATCTCCTCGGTCGTTATACTTCATGCTTGATTTTTAGGTTGATTGAAATTTTATTCGGTTAAAAGCTTATTTTGAATAATTGTACTTGAATTAAGTAATTTAACACAAGTTTGAAGTTGAGCACAATAGTGTTATGATATCATAATAGACTCTAATAACTTCCAAATTCACCCTAACAATTATTTCAGGAAGAGCTGTTAAAGCCATTATAAATATTTTTTTGTTTAACACTGCATAAATTTTGATGCTGGCTCTAATCCATAAGGAGATGAAAAATAAATAAAGAAATTTAATATTAATGTATGTACTGATAGTAAAAGAGTTTGATTCACACTCATTGTAACATTCATCAATCATGTCTAATAATAATTTATTTTTCAAAATTAATACAAATGAATAATAATTGGTGTAATAGTTGTGTATAAATCTTTATACTGAAAATGCATAAATATTACAGTGAGACACCTTAACAGGTTTTGATTTTAATTAAAATTTATTTTTTTAATCAAATTATCCTAATTTTCTAATTCTTGCTTAATTATCAGATTTCAGAAATAATGACGATTTTAGGTTTTGATTATAAAAAAATTGGACAAGAGACGCATTAAAGAGGAAATTTTACACAAGTAGTATAATTTAACTTCTTTCTTACAATTTTACTTTTACCGTAACTTTTTAAAATATTACCGGAATAAAAGTGTACTATTCCGCTAAATATTTTAAAAAGTTATACCAGAAGATACTAGAGCTCCACATGAAGATTTGTTGTCCAACAAGAAAACCTACACATATCCAACACCCATCAAACAAACTCACTACACTCAAGAAAGGTGTTCTCTAAATTGCAATTTCGTAATGGTGGAAAATTGCAGGCAAAATCCGACCAGACTGTAATAGCAGTCATGATACCATTGCAAAAACTAAAAAAGAAAACCTTAATTGCAATTGCAAAATGCAATATAAAACACTAGCCCGATAATTGACCTCATTGGAGTGCGCAAGGAGCTACCATCAAATTTTAGCTTATATGAACATGAGGTAGCCTATCCCATGTATCTACAATTATTCCTGTTTTCAACTGGATCTTTACCCAAACTGTAAGAGGTTTCGACATCATCTCAATATTGTTCAAAACCTTGGAAACATAGCAGACTTCATTCTTAACCACGAAATCATTCCTAAGGCGTCTTACACACACACACGAGAAACAAGCTAGAAACACATTTGAATAAGGGACTTACACAAACTTGTTGTAGTAGAAACGATCCTTACGGAACGTTGGTCACAAACAATCAAATAAAGTGCATATAATAAATAGAAGAAAAGAAACAAGAGAATTTGGTAACGGGGGCTACCAAAATATTATTAGATAAAAATTACAAACCCTATCACACCCATGGACCCACCTACCCATAGGGTGTTTCTATTTTGTGTTTATATCTGGTGCACATTATAATAAGATATTTGAGTCCAATATATAACATTGGTTACTCTACTCTATTCCAATAATAGACAATGTGAGACTAATACAATAACATATTTCAAACATCCCAAACAATCTCCATATTGATTGAAATAGATGAATATCTCGCTCCTTAGGAAATCTACACAAGTATCTACATCTTAGCGAATATACGACTCCACCATGTTCAAGTCTAATCTCTTTTACTGCTTCTCTACAGCATAGACCTTCTAAGTATCATTGACGATGTTACCAAGAGCCTAGCTCTCCAAACTTGTAGTGCAACTTCCCGTACCACCATCAAATAGAATATGCCGCCTAACCACCTATTGCTAGGAAGTCTTTCGATATATTGGAACCTCCGTACAAAAGTTCACCAACAATCAACTTCTTCAATACTCAGTCAAAATGAACCTTGGAACTTCCTTAGAAAGCCTTAACCACTACCACCATTGTCTACTCCGACAATCCTAGTTCAAAAGAACTATCATACTTTACAATAAGGAGTATACCCACAGCACACACCTTGCGTCATTGCTAACTAATATCTATGTCACATCATTGCATTCAAGCCAATGCCCATGTCACACCCCACTACGCCAGAGTTGTCGTTCAATAATGCTTATTTTAGATGTATAATATCACTTTCATGCATTTTCTGTATGACCGCAGTAGTATATGATCATCATTAATAGCATTAACAACGCTTCACAAACGTTGTTGTATTGATTATATACCACAGCACAACACATAAAAAACGTTGTCATATAGTGCATCAATACAACAGCGTCTCGTTCACAAAGCAGTGTCATATAGTCTTAAATAAACAGCGCATTTTATAGGTCTTATTAACAGCGCTTTTTGTTGCGTTGTTGAAGTTCATATATTTAACAGCGCAATAACAGAAAAACGTTGTTGTATTATTCATAAATTTTCTCAAACAACACCTTAATACAACATCGCATCATATGTATAGCGTTGTTGTATTAATAACGTACCACAACGCTTTCTATAAAAAGCGTTGTTGTAGTTATCCTTTAACTACAACACATGCAAGGACTTCCCCTATAATTCGCTGTTGATTTGTATAAATTAATACATGCATATACATTTATTAGATGAACAGACATTCTCAACAACACATACATTTATACATTCTGAACAACACATCCATATTAATACAAGCCAAAATTTGTTTTATTAAACATCAATACAATACAAAATACAAACAATGAATATCATGTCAATTATGTTTTGACAAAGTACATAATTACAAATAATAAAATTACACATATTACAAAGATACAATATTATACAAATTACAAACAATCAAAATTATACAAAGACTACTTGCATCTATTTTTTCCTTTTCTTTGATTGTTTTTGTCTTTTAGGGTCATCCTTGTCTGGAGGAGCATATTGATTTACCAAAAGCCCTTCATCATGATCATCTTCTGTATATAAATTATCATCCGTAGTTAGTACACTCTCACGCGACTGATTTGTCCCAAAAAATGATCATCTTCATCAATATCTTCATATTCTAGGTCATCAATATTATTAACGATTATTTTGTTAGTTAAAAGAACAATGAACCATTTCATATCAGTTAGGTCACTAACATAGAATACTTGTTAAGCTTGTGATACTAGAATAAATGGCTCATCTTTATATCCTGGCCTATTAAGATCCACTTGCATGAACTCTAACTCATCAACTCGGAAGTCATTGTTATTATCAACCCACATACAATATAAAACCGACATCCTAAACATTGTGTAATCTAATTTCCATATGCGTTCAATCACCCCAAAGTATGACATGTTCGCATATATTGGGTTTCTATCTTTTTCACTTGACATGTGTAAAGTTCGAGCAACAAGAGTCACACCACTATTTTGCATTTTACTTTGATAATCTTGTTTTTTCGTATAAAATGTGAACCCATTAATCAGGTGACCAGTGTAGGATAAGACATGAAGGCTTGGACCATTGACTAACCATTTCAATCTTTTGGAAACTGAATGTGCATTTATATTCAACTCCTCATCAATGTAATTTTTTAGCCACT
>NC_032016.1:6812938-6813358 GCF_001865875.1 Lupinus angustifolius
AACATATAAGTGCGCTTGCTCCAATTCGGTTCTTGTTATAGTCAATATTTCATTCCCAGTAATACCTTCACCAAATGTTTTTTTTTTGCATATCGAGGCTTTAGAATGCCCATGAAATCACAATCGGTAAGGTATCCAGTACAAAAATCAAGAGCTTATTCAACAACATATCGCTCGACAATACAACCCTCTGGTCTTGATCGGTTCTTCACATACCCTTTTAATGTCTTCATATAACGCTCAAAGGGGTACATCCATCTCATATAGGAAGGGCCACATAGTTGTGTCTCTCGAACAAGATGAATGCTTAGAGGAACCATTATGTCAAAAAAAGAAGGTGGAAAACACATTTCAAACTCACATAAAGTCAAAATAATTTGTCTTTGCAATGCAAGTAATTTCTCAGGGTCAATCACTTTG
>NC_032016.1:6813458-6814369 GCF_001865875.1 Lupinus angustifolius
TTAGGTAGAATTAACCGTATTCCTATAGGCTAGAAATGTTCCATAAGTACATGACAATCATGAGACTTAAGACCTTTTAAATTGAGGTCTTTCATTGATACGAGGTTCTGAATGTTGGAAGAGTACCCTTCTGGAACTTTAATACCATGAATAAATTTACAAAATTTTATTTTCTCCTTCATCGACAAAGTATAAGCTACTGGAGGTAGAAATGTACGTTTTTCCTTCATTATCGGCCCCAATTCCTTTCTTATTCCCATACTAACCAAGTCAAACCTTGCATTCAAGGCATCTTTGGTCTTACCAGGGACATTGCGTAAGGTACCAATGAGACTTTCAAACACATTTTTTTCAATATGCATAACATCGAGGAAATGTCTTACATATAATGAACTCCAATATGGTAATTCAAAGAAGATTGACTTTTTCTTCCCCCCATTTGTGACAATTTCTTTTGCAAAAGGTTTACCAAAGTTAGTATTCAAACCCTTTAAATGCTTTTCTCCATCGTTGATAGTGATGATCTGAAGGCAAAAATCTACGAGGGCCAAGGAAGACATTTTTCTTATAGTGTTCCAACCTCATTGAATGAGTATTTCTTGAAATACAGGACATGCAAAATGTCATTTTGTACTATATCCAGACAGATTACCATATGTAAGGAAATCACTGATTGTGTTGAACAACAAAGCCCTCAAGTTGAAGTTTTCTTCCCTATACACATCATATACATTTATGCATGTCTCCCATATTTTCTTGAAGTCTTCAATTAATGGAGCCAAATATATGTCAATGTCATTTCCTGGTTGTTTAGGTCCATAAATTAACATAGATAACATCACATATTTGCACTTCATGCATAGAGAATGAGGTAGGTTGTATATCACCAACATCATTGGCCATGTACTGTG
>NC_032016.1:6814469-6851965 GCF_001865875.1 Lupinus angustifolius
AAAATACCATACAACCTTTTTGGGAATTGAGTCTTCCTTCTTATATCGTGTTGTGTTACATTTAGGACAAAACTTTAAGGAAACATACTCATTAAAAAATAAGATGCAATCATTTTCACAAATATGTATCCTAGTATAGTCCATGCCTATGGAGCATAACATTTGTTTTGCATCCTAGGTTCGAGAAGGGAGCACATTATCTTCCGGTAACATATCCTTCATAAGTGCAAGCAAGTCAGTGAAACTCTTATTGGTTCATCCATTAACAGATTTCAACTTATACAACCTTGACACCGCTGCCAATCTTGTGAATTTAGTACAACCATCATATAATGGTTTCTTAACATCACTTATAAATCGCTGAAACATGTCAGAACAATCCTAAAGATCCTCTTCGACAACGTTTGTCATTTTCTCGAAACGATCGTCCTCATATGTATTTGTGTAGTTGTCTTTCATATGCATCTCATCATCACAATCTATAATGTCTCTCATCTCACCATGTCTTGTCCAACATGTGTAACTTTGATCAATACCATGACACACTAAATGACCTTTTAAACTCATTTGGAGTAATTCGGTTTGAGTAACAACATCTTAAGCAAGGACATACAATTCTATTAGGGTTTTCAACATTCTCAATTGCAAACCTAACAAATGATTTCACTCCTTCTTCATACTCATTCGTCAATCTATTGACACTCATCCATTTTCGATCCATTTTCAATTAACAAAAAATATAATGAGCCTAAATCCTTATGGCTTGGAGTTAAACTTACCAAGCAGAGCAAATGCATTATTATGATCGGAACCCCAACTCATAATGTAAGCTAAATGAGTAGGAAACCCCAAATCAATACAAGCTAAATGAGTGAAATCACTTTCACTCATTTATAAGGAAAATATTTATAACCAAATACAAGCTAAATATAATGTAATTAAAAAGGCAAATAACTATAACAAAAACTCACTTTCAATTCAGTGTTGAATGCGTGAATAATGATTTTGAGGTGAAACGAGTGAACGATTTTCGAAATTGGTGTTGAATGATTTTCGTGTTAAATGAGTGAATGATTTTCGGTGTTGAATGAGTGAATGATTTTGAGGTTGAATGATTTTCGAGGTCGATTTTGAGAGTAAATATGTTTCGCTGTTGAGTAAATAAGTGTTGGGATTGTTGATGAATGTGTGAGCATAATGAAGACATCGCTGTCAATGATACCAAATCAACAGCGCAACCTCAAGGAAACATTATGGAAAAACTCTCCATTCAAATATGAAGGTAAGTGTTCCCCATACAGAGGAAATAGTTAGAACAATTAAGGACAATTGATTAACTATATAGAACAATTAATAATGGATTAATCATTGTGTTCAGCGATTAATTACAGATGAAATAGTTTTGATCATATCGATAACGCTTCTTACCGCATACACTGTTGTATATCTAAAATAGAATGAATGAGAGATAAGTATTCAACAACGCTTTTCTGTTCATGCGCTGTTATATTCAACGAAAGCAACAACGCTTTTTTGAGAATGTGTTGTGGAATTCAACATAATCAACAATGTACAGTTAAAAAATCGTTGTTGTATGGCATAACAACAGCGCAATAATACAAAAGCGTTGTCGAAGACCATTATTCTTTATTCTACAAAGTTTCGCATACAACAAAAAAATACCCTGATGCATACAGAAACATAACATAACAACAAAATGAATGCATACGGAAACACCAAATGACAACTATATGAACACAACTGAACTTATATATTGAATATTAATTACACTGTTTACATAAACATATATTACATAGATCAAGTCATATACATTATATTGAACATTAATTGAATTCCCTAAGTTACAATCTGTGCAAAACTAATCTACTAAACTAAGTACAAACTTTGACCATTGTTCTATAATGTGGTTGACTTAGTCATCTGTATATGATTTGCAAACAAACTTGATTTCATTAGTTGGCCACTGCTTAATGTTCCCTTTCATGAATTTCATCACGTAATAGCCGCGAATCTACCTGGTTTGTTTGGCAAGAGGTCTACAATTAAAATGAAGTAAACATATAATCATAACATTAGTTGGTCATTACACATATAATTGTTTGAGATGATTTGTGTCAATACCTTTATACGAGTCCACTTGATTTTGTTGGGATTTGGTAACTTGTTTCTACCACGATTATTCAATTTGTAAAATTTGACCACATTAAACAATAAAAAATGTACTTAATTAATAAATAACTAGGAAAGTGAAAGTGTAACTAAAAGTTTAAATGAGTAGTTCACTTACTTAGAAAATGATGATTACCTCTAGGGGGCTGCCTTAGAATTAGGATCATTTTAGCTTGAAGTTTTGAGCTTTTAAAACTATAATTCGTTTATGGTGAATTGTGGGAATTTGGGGTTGTTTTGGTGAGAGAAATAGAAAAGATTAGGAGGGGGAAGCGCCACAAGCATGGAAGCTTGATAAGCTATGAGGTTCGCCACAAGCAAGGAAGCTTGATAAGAACTTGTTAATGGTGGCCACAGCCAACCTAAGGTTTTTAGGAGAAGTGCTCACAACTAAAACAATTCAAATTTACTCAAAATTCAACTTAACTTTATTAATGACAATTCAATTACATAAATACGCAATCTAAATGTCTTGGACTGAAATAAAAGACTAAGTCCTAATTAACTTGCATAATANCTTAGGCTAAAAATAAATATAAAATAATAATGTAATTCCTAATTAAATCAAGTAGATAAGATCTTAAATAATGTAATTTTGTTGAGATATTTGTTGGCTGAGTTGTTGATGCCTTGACCAAGTCTTGATCTATTTGAAGATTCACAAGCCTCTTTTGATTTCAAAATCCCCATAATTTGGAGAAGATAAGATAGTGAACCAAGTCCTTTGCCAAATTATATCTATCTTCAAGCAACCGAATTTATCTTCAAGCAAGTTGAATAATAACTTTACAATCTAATTTCCTTGATTATAGCCGTGTCATCCCTAAGGCCATAAATAATCTATTTTCATGCTAACCGAATCCTCAATGTTGGTTGGAGAAGATTTGATTATGCCATTTGAATTTTTATGACTCTAGCTTCAAATACCACGTGACAAGCTTATCCTTGAACCTAGGTGAACTACTTGGTCAGGAAATATGGATCATGTTACAAATAAATCTCAACCCATATTACATGAATTAAATACTAAAATACTTGAATAAAAATAAACCTAAGACTATATGAGAATGCAATCTCATTTATTTGAATCAATGCAAATAAAATAAACCAAAATATGCTATAAATTCTTTGCAAGAACATGGCCTCCAAAAATCATAGGTCGCCCCCCTTGGTTTACATCAGAAAATATATCTTTCATAGCGGCGTAGTTGTTCATATCACCACGTGCCAATGAGTCAAAGTAATATATTTCTTCAATGACCTGATTGATGGCAACCAAAACCCAATGTTGCCTAACAAAATACATGTACATGGTTAGGAAATGTTAAGGTATATACTAAAGAAAGAAATATAAAAGACAATTACAAAATGCTCACCCGGTATTAAAAGGTGCAAGGAATAAATCTGCATCTTCTTTATGATGGATGAGATTATCTATAATTCGTTCTGTTTTTTCCCAATCTCATTTTTTTTGTGCGACATCAAAGCGATAAGGTGTGGGGATATGAACATCACCTTTTTCTTATTTACCTTAATTAAATTTTCATACAAGTACCTAATGTATATAACACAAATGTTAGTTTATTATAACACACCGCCATACAAAAGTGAGAAGTTAAGAAAACATAATTTACCTCATATATATACATACATCACATGCACCTATACAATCACGTTTATATACATTCCGGACTTCAGTCATGCCAACGTATTCATCAACATTATCCCTATAGACTTCCTTGGGAATTGATATAATTATTATACCACCTCTCATCTTCTGTACATGCTCCATCAGCTGAGTACAATAGTTGGTAGCCTTCTTGGAGCTCACATCCCCCGAAGATGGCTTAGACTTTTGGGTACTACTGGGGGTGGAATGTACATTTTCCTGAAATATTCAATAAAAAAAATATCATTTATAGATAAATATATATATAAAATATGAGTGAGCATAAGGTGAAAAATCATACCTTAGGAGGAATTACTTGAACAAGGCCTACTGGCCAAGCCACAAAAGTGTATATAGCCCTTCCAATTGTGAAGATATCCTCATCTAGAGGAATTGGCAGCAACTCATTATCATCAATTGCAATGTCAATTGAGACCTTCACATGATGGTGTGGGATACGTGCATTATGCAGCATAGCATCGGTGAACTTGTGCACTTTCTCAACACCCACTACTCAGCTAGTTGGGGTATCTAGGAAAAGTTTGCAAGAACTGATTCCTTGTACGTACGTTAAAACATATAATTAGTTAACGACTAAATTAAAATAAGTTAACTAAATTAAAATAAGTTAACTAAATAACCTTAGGAACGGGAATCGAAATGAGAATGTTGTAAGGTGTAGGTGTAGTGCAAATCTCAATGACAGTTGAAGGAACAGTGGCAACATTACTAGCTAGTTGTTGCCACTCAGCTTCCTTCGCCTTCATTGATTGCACACTTTGGATGGGGTACAAATGTCCGTTGGCTAACCCTAAATCCTGCACCTCGGATACGGCCATGGTAGATAGGCAATCCTAGTGCCTTGTCAAGTATTACGCGACTTTCCGGGTTTGCCTCCTTTTCTTTTAGGGCAATCTGACAAATCAAGAAAAAACATAATGTTAATTAATCACATTTTGATAAATAAAGTATGGAATTAAAAAATATGAGCACTTACAACACGTCTTACCGCTTCTTGAACTTCCTCATTGTCAATGACACCATCCTTGTTCTTACGGGCATCCAACCATAGAACATCGAGTTCTACTCCATGCGGAGTCGTAGGTGTAACGCTTTTGTTCTCCAACTAATAAAACATAACCAATAATCAAATAATAATGTAATCAGATATATATATATATATATATATATACAAAACATAACCAATAATGTAAAAATTAACAATACTTACAATTCTTTCCTTGATTCTTCTATACCTCGCTCGAGAACCTCGGTATGGATATAAAGGCTTGGATGCCCTCTTGCGGTTTTCATTACTTAATTTCTGAAACAATAAACATCATTAATATCAACAATCATATACAAAGGCATATATACAAAAGTCAATACCAAGAATATGATTTTAGTTGGAGGTTTTAGGTTGACATTGCCATCAGCATCTCTAAGTAATTTTCTCGCATCAGTTCGGAATTGTCGGAGAGCCTTGTCAGCCGATTTAAGGATACAATTCTTATGCTCCTCATCAACATCAAAAGTTGTCTGAAATAAAAACACATATACATTATATATTGCATGCATATACGTACATTGCATGAAAACACAAAAACTGAAAAAATAAACTTACTCTTATTTAATTCCAAATATGCTCCTTCACGGTATTCTCTACATCACTCCATTTTTTGATTGTTAGCTTCAGATTCTGCCTAACAACAACACCAATATAGCTTACTAGTTCGTTGCCACCCTTCTTGTTTAATGGTTGGCCTTTAGAGTTCCATTGAACTTCTATTTTCACATCCTTGCTTCTTGACAGAATGACATTCTCCATTGAAGTCATTCCACGTAGAGGTCATTTTTGAACAACGATTTGTTGATCTTGTGGAGTCGGTGAAGCTTCGTCACCACTGTGAGATACATGATCGCCACTTTTGGAAGTCATTGATGAAGTTTTTCAGTTTATGAGAGTATGAGGGTTTGCTGAGAGTGAGAGGATTTCTTTTCGAGTAAGTTTGAGAGCGTAAAGGAAAAGACTAATGTTTTAGATATTTAAATTGTAGTAACCATTTAACAGCGCATATTAACGATAGCATTGTTATATGGACATCTTCAACAATGCATATTAACAATTATGTTGTTGTTGTGTATCCAACTATACACAACTCATATTAGGAATACGACCTCTTCCACAACGCATATTAAAGGAAGCGTTGTTGTATTGACATCTTGAACAATGTATATTTAGGATTGCGCTGTGGTTGCGTATCCAGTTGTTTACTACTTATTTTCATTAACACATCAATAGTGCTACCGAAATGTAGCGCTGTTAATTATAATCTAATTGACAGCGCTATCTGAATTATGCGCTGTTGAATAGAATCTAATTGACAGCGTAGTCGTAATTATGCACTGTTAAACTGAACTCATTTTCCAAATTAACAGCGTATTCGTAGATATGCGTTGTTAAATTAACATTTTACATAAGTGAAAATATTTATACAACATGAATTTTACTTAAATTAACATGAAGTAGATTATTAATATATAATTGTGTTTATTAATACGAAACTAGATAAAATGTTAAACATTATATTTTGTTAATTTGTTTTTGTATTTATTAAGTATTGATAAAAAATTTATTGTGTTTATTAATAAGGATCAATGCAAAAATATTAAAGAGAATAACCATCCAAATAATTAACAAAAAAAGAAATTAACATCCAAAATAATTGTTTTATTATTCATTCAGAGAAGCAAAATATATTATAATGAACTAAATGATTTGTTAGAATAGAAAATAAACTTATTATATCTATAATTTTTTCTTCGACTCCTCTGCACAAATCTTGTATAACTTCATTGATTTCCTTTTAAAATCTAGGTCATTTTGCCATAAATTATCACATGAAGGAAATAAATGAACTTTTAGGAATTGCTGCAAATGATGAAAGAAAATAATTGAAAGAGATCAATCAACTAAATCTTAACCATCTCACACAAGTCTTGCATGACAGCCACATTCCTTATGAAATCTGGGTCATTTTGCAAAATCAAAAGTTGTTAAAGACTTCCTTGACATGATTCTGAAACAAAAACATAATTTTTGTCATCGACTCCTCTATACAAATCTTTGTGTTTTTTCTCTTTTTCACTCTTTGAAGTATTGCTTTTTTTTACTACTTTGTGTTTTTTCCTCCTATCTTCATGAACATACTCTTATAGAAACACATACTCTTAGGATCGTAGCATACTGATGAATTAGAACATTGAGTGAACCACAATATTTATAGATGAGCAACCATTAATATTTTAAACAAATGAAGAGACGCATAATCACTCGACCATTAATATTTCAACAACCAAGAAACGCATAATCACTCAATCATTAATATTTCAACAACCAAGAAACACATAACCACTCAATCATTGATATTTCAACAAACGACGAGACGCACTACTACTCCACCATTAATTTCTCGGATGCTTAAAAGTCGTAAATAATCAATAGCACATAATTAAGCAAGCGCAATTACTATATAATATTCAACAATGCTTCCTTAAATATGTGATATTGCATACATTCCAATCAACAACGCTTTCTATCAAATGCGTTGTTAAAAATAAATTATTCAAGTCAGCGCTAACATTATTGATGTTCAATAGCGCATTGTCAAGAATGCGTTGTTGAAGTTACACAAATTGACAGCGTTGTTTTATTATGCGTTGTTGATGTTCTTCCACCTCATTTTCAACAGCGTCGTTCAAAATTCCGTTGTTGAATGACCGTTGTTTATTACGATATCTGACATAGTGAGTATCAATAAAAGGAAGGTTCATTATAGGAATGGTGATATGACAAGTGCATGTAGTACTTCTCCCACATCTATGTCTATCGATCTCAATAAATGTCTATCTCATTTTAGTGGATATCCATGTAGTAGTGGGTGTTTGTAGATATTCATGTGAAATTTTGATAATATTTTGTAGTCATAAGCATACATATAGATGCACAAGTATTACATGAATAATTATAATAGACCCCTAACCCCTGATCAGCCATTTACACCAGATAAAGCACCTAAGCATGCCATTCTGCACACTAGATGGAAGCCAAAGGTTATGCAGAATATAAGTGATGATATATAGTAGCCAAAACTGAGCTAACAAGAGTCAAGCAACTAGTTTATTAATGAGCCTCCCCTTTCAGCTAGCCAATCTTGATTACATCTTCTCAAAAATAAATTAAAATGATGCTTCTGAACCCTACCTGCTAATAATTGAAACCCTATATATACCAAAATCAGCAGAAAATTGATTGTACTAGACGACTTAGTCCAAAATTTCTCATATTTGAATCTTGAAATAGGCTTAGAACACATAACCTAGATTAACGACTTTTGTCTAAAAATACCCATTTTTATTTAAACAAATAACTACAGCCATTAATTTTGAAGGAATTTTTTACAAGAAATTAAATTTGCAAATCGCCAAAGCGTAATACTATTAAATAATATTTTTAAAATAAAAGTCATGTGAAAATAATTTGACCAATTGAAAAGAAAAGGTAAAACTAAGACCCATAAAAGAAGAAGTGCAAAAGACAAAAAGTTTGTCTAATCAAATCTATTTTATGTAAAAAGTGTGATTCCCTTCGTACTAAAAAAAGATGTGTTTGATTTGCAAATATAGTAATGTTGTTATGTACTACAAAATATAAAGAAACAAACTAAATATAATTCGTGGCTGGCAATAATTCAAAATGTTTGATAGACTGTCTAATTAGCCAGGGTATACAACCTATATGTAATTAACGTGATATTGGGTTGTAAGTAGAACACACCCCAAAATCTATAACCATGGTTGGTGGCAGCCATGGTTGTAGAAAATTCTTCTTGAACCTTAGCATATTTCTCATAATGTTCGTTGTTATTGCTCCTTTCTCTCATGCTTCCTTTTGGAACGAATTGGTTCATCCAAAATTCCCAGTTAGAATAACATCTAAAATTCAAGGAATCGTGCATGTTAAATGCATATCAAGCGAAGGTGACATCAAAGAGGCAAGCTTAGATGGTTCCAAAACCGATTCATCACTCAGTTTTGAGGTTGAACTCAAGTTTCTTACAACCATAAGATACAATTGTCTTTTGAAAATACATGGGTCAGAAATAGGGCAATTTTTGGCTTTTCGGAGTGGTTCATACTGTGTAAAGGGTTGTTATTGGGAAATTCATAGTCATTACGCACGCCGTTTATCTTCTTTAACAAGTGATTTTGTAAATCAAATTTATAAACCTATAGGAAGTCCTGATGACCGCAATTATGATTTCTCTTAGTTCAATAATATGCCTTGCATCTACAAAGATATAGAGTTGCATGTTGTTGGGAATTTTTTTTATCCTTGGAACATGGAAGAGATAAAACCACATGAAGTCTATGCTTTGAAATTTACAAAATGGACATATAAATACGCGCGGGGAGGAATTTGAAGAAAATGGCTTCTCCATATATTAGAATTTAGATCAAACAGGAACACAGATTATTATTCATTTATTTGTATATGCCTTCAAAATTTTAAAGCATAGAAGTACCGAGTAAATTATGAAAGTTTCTAGCAGTATTCGAGGTCAATGCTTGTACTACGTTAATTGATGTTAAAATTTTTAGATGCTAGAAATACCAATTGATGTCCAAATTGCATGCCAAAATCTATATCTTTCTACTTTCCAGTAGCGTTTTAGTTTCTCAGATGAATTACTGAATTTATGTACTAGTCATCTTTGAATCTAAAGCCATAATGGATGAGGAATTAATAAGGTATAAATCAATGAAGCAAACTAGGAAAGCTTTCAAAGGGCAGATCAAACAAGGAAACTAGAATTATTCAAATTCTAGTTTATACATGCTATGGTGGCAGTTTAGCTTATTCAATATTCTCACCACGAAGAGATAAAATATATAATAGACCACGTGCATTTCTCCCAGTGTTGAAGGCCTCCCAAAGCACATGCACTATGTCACTCCCATCAGCATTGATTCACTTGAATGAAGAAACAAAAAAGTGCCAACTTCATAACCAGTTGCAACATCTGAATTGTAGGTGCAATAATGCAATATGTTTCATTTGTTCTGTCATCTCTGAACATTGTTCCCTATCCAGCAAGAGCACAGAAAAAGGGTAGGGGGCACAAAACTCAACGAAACTTAAAAAATATGAGGAGCTACTACATAAATAGCTCCTATATAATTTCAACAAAATCAGCTACAAAACATTCATTGAAGGGCATGGTAGACATGTACAATTTACAGAGTCTAGATCTCTCCTAATGCCCCCTTTATAATAAGGTTAATAGAAGTATCAAAACTAGTTTTGGTTTTACTCATTGCCTAACCTTAATCAAGCTATTCATTATCCGTAGTTTCCAACTGAAAATCGGGTCGCGACAGTTGGCTTCAACCTCCCCCAAAAGACTTGGAGTGAATGTTTTTCAGAGTGCTTTCCTGTTTTTCAAGAAGGTTTAACTGACTAATGAAACCTGTCTTTAACAAACCACATAATTAACAGCAAGCAACATCCATTACAGAATGTAGCCACGAATTAGAATCCCTCCCTATTCCCTAACACTTCACTTCGTAAATGGAGCGGACTTGGGTTAATTTTTTATCATATCTAATGCCAAAATCCTGAATGGTGAAGAAATGTTGTTTGGTTCCAATGACCAAAAAGAGATACAAGAACGAATTATAACACAAAAAATTCTAATCTCAAGGTGTCAAAATACATTTATATTTCCAAAATTACACATGATTGCTAAACAGAAAGTGTAGCCTAATAAAGCTCTATATTTATAAAACTATGCTTCCATTAAGTACCATATATGAACACTTCGAATGAATTCAACCATTTAACACACGAACGTTTAACAGCCACACTTTATCATTACAACCACAACGCAAATTTGCATTTTATGGAAATTTAAGACTGCAATTCCTGTATGGTATCATATTTAACTGCTGATTTACTTTGGCTAAACATGATTTTTTTACCCTGTTAATTTTGAACAAATTCCTTTAATTTTGTTCTTTATTTCCCCAAATATGCATAATCAATGTATCAATTCATGACGAGTAGAGGCCTCATCACAATTTGTATGCGATTACCCTCATAATCCTACATTTGAAAGAATGTTTTCCCATGTAAAAAATGCTTTGTGCTTGCAGTGATGACATTACGGTCAAAAACCGAAAACCTAGAGCTTACAGTATCCACATAAATGATACCACTTACCACTTAGGTAAATGAGTTATACTTAATTTTGTATAATTGTTCACATTCTTTTTAAATAATTTAAACAACTCTGCTAATGTACTGTTTCATCAAAGAATTTGGGCGCTTGATATTCCATCAGTTTATCTGTGTATGGTCCCTCTTTATATTTTATTTTTCTTATAAGGCCAAATTAATAGTCCCAAGCTATGAACCCATAACAAATAATGCTGCCATTAAGCATTAGGCATTTGTGTGATTTAAATGCTGACGCTAGGGGAAACGAGCACTTCAAATTCATGGAAAATATATGTTTTGAGCAGAATAATCTCCATGGATATACTCTACTAAAAAATGCAATATAATGTGAACAGAATAGAAATGATGTAACCATGTAAGTCAATATGCTTTATATATTGAATTAATGAAATGAAATACATATTTTAATGAGCACAAAATCTTACATCATTGGTGTAAATATTTAAATAGTCAATACATCATCAATCGTTCATTTATATTACATATTTAAAAGTATATGATTATTAATTAGAATTATATGAATGATATAATAACGTATAAAAGTTAATAAATGAAGTTTTATAAGACAAATGATGTAACAATCGTTCATTTTTCTCATGAAGTTTCACTTTTTTGAACTCAAATTAAAAGATAGGGTATACTGTGAGTGAAAGTCACGTTCTCATTGGACTCCTCCTACTCCTGAAGCCTATGTTAGGTTTTTTTTCAGTTTTTCAGTGCCCACTATGCAGTCCAACCTCGGACAAGGTTTTCATTGTAAGGTATGATAATAACAGGCTCCAAGTTATTAGGTTTATAACTTGATTAGAAAAGGAAAAAGATAGTTAGTTATTTAGATTTAATTAAACAATTTTTAATATATATTTCTAGAGTATTCTTAGACATTGAAATCTTGCTGCCTGTATGATTATCTATAATATTAGAGTTTACCATCCACTGTATAGTTGTATATAATATTCATCAACCATCCACTATATAGTTGTATATAATATTCATCAAAATGAAATGAAAAGAAATTAATCTTTTAATATGGTTTTATACTCAATTCTTAGGAGTAGAATATCATATAGCTTCATTGCTTCAGGCATTTTGTTTCTTCTCATAGCCCCAAGTCAACCATGATTTAGACGATAGCTACATCGATTGACTAGTTTGGATAGCCACCGCGTCTCACGATAAAGTAGGTTTCAAGTCTTTAACACACCACAAAACAAAGAGTAACATATCACTTAATTTGTTTATTTCTTCTCCGGAAAGGAACATTTATGGTAGAAGAAATGAAGAATACAAGTGGATACTCCTTCGCTTTCTTTTAGAAAAGGATTAGGTCCAACACTCCAACATATTCCACCTTATATGCGAACCACACAAAAAACCAAAAAATAATAAAAGAAATCCTCAAACGCGTGGACAGAACCATCACAGCCACAAAGGTAGTATGGGTCAGCAAGAAACTTTGTTCAGTCATTTTGCAAGGAACAATTTAAAAGCGGTGGACTCTCCCATTCAAATTCCATGAGGTGGCTAAAGTTTGGCGTGAAAACCAAGCAAAATACAAACAACAGCCTTAATAGGCACAAAACAATAGACACAAGAAAACGGAGACAGTAAATTGAGCTTCTACACATGCTGTACATACTGAAATTGCAAATGGCCCATTAAGTAAAATATTCTAAAACAAACCATTCTTTGTACATAATTGCCTTCTATGGTTAAGATCAAAATGAAATAATCCCATTTCTAAAGAATGGAAGTACTTACACATAAAAAGAGAATGAAATTAGACACCAGAGTGCATAGGCCAAAACTATCACCCAAGCTTAACTCTCCATTGTAAACTTGACCTTTATTGGTGCAGAAAGTAGACCATGTTCCTACACAAGACAATACTATATTGACATTTACAAACACTTGCTGATTTTATCTGACTTCTATTTACAAAACAGGCACAAGATAAACTTTTTTATCTTCTCTACCAATCCAAAACTACTCTTCACTAGCTATCCAATATCAAAGCTTTATGTATGGTTATAACTGAATACTAATTCTCTCATGATAGATGTGTTCTAAGCCAGAGCAGGGATGCTGCAATTTCGCCTATCCCTGTCCAGGCAATCGAACCCTTCGACCCTCACAGCCGGATTGTTACCAAAATTAGCTCGAACACAACCTCCCTTCCTCGCCGAGGATGATGATGGAGACGGTGGCAGGCCAGAGGGGGCTGGAACCACCATCCAGGACGTAGGAGAGAGTGGGGAAAACTTGTCGTCCCCAAATCGAGCATCCTGAACTATTGGGTTAGCTACTCTGCTCGGCGGTGACCCACTAAAAAATGGGGGCGGCGACTCTACCAGTGGCCAAAATTGTTCCATCTCACAATCACCCTGCAAACCATAACACAAAAACTTTAGCACATCACAATCCATAATTTAAAAGGTTTGAAAAGTTTTGGAAACAAGATAAACTGTTTCTACAGAATGTGGAAAAAAGACTGAAATTTCGAAGCTGAATTGATGTGTTATCTATTACAAATCTTAATGTCCAAATATTAAGCTTAAAAAAGGTGTGTATTTTTCCCAAACAAATCTGAACCAAACACTACTAAAATTAACTGATAATATGATTATAATTAAATAATTTTCGAATATATAAATAAATGAAAATTAAAAAGGGAAATTCTACCTTGGTGAGGATCATGTCCAAAGGATTATAACCAGATGAACAAGAACTATGGTCGTTGAAAAGAGCCAGACGGCGTGGCTTAGGGCAAATCAGAGAATCTCTCATATCTTCACGGGATGAAACAACGACGTTTTGATGCTGCTGGATACCAAACTGCTGCATCTTATTTCCTTCGATTTCTATATTAACAATCTAAAACCTGCTCACCAACACAGATATATGGTAAACACACAAAATTGATTTAGAAGGAAATTAATTTAGTTCAAATGAAAGGGATAAAAAAATCTGCATAGGAAACTTTTCATTACTATTATTTAATTTTTGCGAGATCTCGGGTCAAATTCAAACCTAATCATTAATTAATTTGAGTTTACGAGTTGTCAACAACACAACTCTCATGAAAACTATAAACCGACCTACAAATTTTCTAAACAACGATGCACGGTTTTATTATTTTATTTGGACCATAACAAATAAAAATTTGAGAAAAAAAAAACGGATTGTTCTGTCTAATGAGATTTGAGACAGAAAATTGAACTTTGGATAAGGTAGATCTGAAAATTTGTGTTGAATATGGTAAAAACGGATTGCAAATCGAAAAAAGAAAAAAATTGTTAGAATTTGTTGAGGAAGCATGGATCTAAAAGAAGAAAAAGAGAAATGAGATCGGAAATGGAAATAGAAATTGAGAAGGAAGTAAGAGTACCTGTGACGTTGTTTTGAATAACTGTACAAAGCTGTTGAAGAAAGAAAAAGCTGTATGTTTATTCACAGATGAATTGAAACATCAAAGTGAAGCGAGAAACGCAAAAGTGAAAGCGTTGCAAAGAGAACGCAGGATGTAAGTTCCTAGCAACACTTCCTTTATATATTATATATGCCTTTATATATTTAATTATTTTTTATTACTTTTATTTTGATTGTATTTTAATATAAAAATATATATACATGCAATACATATGTATTTATTATAATTTATATTGAATGAGTCAAAAGTCATTTAATA
This sequence comes from Lupinus angustifolius, assembly GCF_001865875.1. Taxonomy (NCBI): domain Eukaryota; kingdom Viridiplantae; phylum Streptophyta; class Magnoliopsida; order Fabales; family Fabaceae; genus Lupinus; species Lupinus angustifolius. The sequence continues at coordinate 6,829,317 of NC_032016.1, forward strand.
TAAATATTAGATATCTATATTATATATTTATAATTTATAATATATATAAAGTCAAAACTTCAAATAACTTCTATCTTTAATTTTCATTTCTTATATTGCCCTTAACGTTATTTAATTTTTACAAAAAAAACTATATAATCTTAAGTAACTACCACTAACATATTAATTAGCAATATATCTCACCTTAAATTAAACATTATCATAAATAAAAAATATAATATATATAAATTTAATATATAGTATCACATAATATTTGTCGACAGATACGAAATATCTGTACACACTAGTATAATAATAATGTAAAAGTTCGGTCTTATATATAAAAAATATTTTCCATTATTTATTAACTTGGGAATGGATGCATTAGATTTTTTTAGTATTATATGGTTATTTCATGCGGGCGGTGCCTCTCGCGAGATATCACATCGGTATTCGCTCCTACCAAACCAATCTCTCACATCTCTCTTTCCTTTTCACACGACTACTACTTAACTTTAACGGTTAAAATAAATTATTTTAATATTTTATTAATGTATATAAAAAATGGCAAGTGAGTATGATAATAAAAAATGGCAAGTGGGTATGATAATAAAAAATGTGTAATATTTTAGTGTAAAAATTTGTACATAAATAATACATTATTATTTATTTGTGCTACTTCAAAATAACAATAATTAGAAAATAATAATGAATGATTTATTAAGGATATAAAACTCTTGCAATGTGAGCTATATTTTTTCTCTAATTAAGATCATTTGTATTTTTCTGTACTTGTGTGCATATAAAAATTGTAATTTATCTTATACTTGTACTCAAGCTGAGTTAGATTCAAACTAATAAGTATAAATTTCACGACTCATCTCTTCTGATGTATAAAGATGATGATGACAAGTGATAAAAAAATTTTAAATTCATATTTTATTTATTTTAAAGTTAAATAATTATGAAAATTAGAAAATTATATTTCTATTCACATTCCACTATTAGAGGATTTAGTATGAGAGAGTAACTCAATTCTTATAAAACTATGTATAAATTATTCATTAACAAACAATTTACATTATTAATCAAATGTACAAATATGCTATATGATTATAACTTATAAGTGAATTTCTTACCAATTATGTTCACCTAGTTCATACTAAATTTATATTTTTTTTCAAAGTCGTTAATTTTGGTTCAAGAGTATTGAATTTATACACTAAACTAAAAAATGTGTGAAAATATCCTTTCAAAATTCAACAATTTTTTGTTTTTTAAATGTAAGTTAATTTTAAATGATAATAATTTTTTAAGTAAAATATTAAAACATCTCGTGATTAGAACATAAAATATCTTCTTATATAAGAAGATAAATTATTTATTCAAATTATTAATTATGATATATAATTATATATTATATTTGAGGAGATAATATATTTTGTTAAAGATATGTTAGTAATCTTAATAGCATGGAACTAAAAATATCTTTGGGAATTAGCATTCTTCGGTGAAACGAGAATGATAACTTTTTTTTATTCTTGTTGACACGTGGTAGCTTTATGCTTTTTTCTTTTCCAAAAATTAGTTTTTGGATGAAAAAGGTCGGCATAAACATGAAACATGTTCTCATATTCTTCAACTAAATACTCAATACATTATATTTATCCTTTAATTTTTTCTTGTATACCAAAATTAACAAATACATCATTCTAACAAATAAAATATGGAGTAAATTACAACAACCACTCATTTTAAGAAAATTATTATACAAATCACTCAAACATTTTTAAAACCGCACAAATCACTCTTAATTATATATATATTTATATTGATTACCTCTATAAGAAAGATAAGTGTAATTTCTTAAAAAAAAATCGGACGGATGTAACTAAGTCAAACAAAATATGGTATATTGTGAAGACAACTTCAAATAGTATAAAAATTAATGTCTATTATTATTTTGGTTAGTTATAATACATGACAAGAGTAATTTAAACATATCCTTATAATTATTGATGTAGTTTGTAATGAATAAAAAATAATGAATTGAGTAATCTTATTTGGACTTGTCTTCACAATATAACATATTTGGTTTGACTTAATTACATGTACCATTATTTTTTGTTTAATAAATTACACTTATTACTATTACTATGATAGTCAGATTACTATAATCTATATATATAATTAGACATGGTTTGTGTAGGTTTTAAAAAAGACTAAATGATTTATATAATTTCACTAAAGTTCAGGAATGTCAGTGTTATTTATTCTAAAATATTATATCCATATATATATATAAATAGGGAGCGAAATAACAGAGGTTACTAGGTTAGGGTCTTCATAGGCTTTTTTCGATGTCAAGATAGTTTCCAATAAACACATTAATCACTTATTAGGAAAAAATGTATATATCAATAGAGTTTATATACTGTTATTACATTATCTATAATTTATATTTAATTATTATAGATTTTCAAAAAAAAGTAATATAAGTAATAATTTTATATAATTTTTATAGTGACTTTCCATAAATATTACAATCAATCACTCTGTTATCCTTTGTTTCACTGGACCACCACTTACAAGCCTTGAGAAGTACAAAGCAGAATTTCAGTATAATGGATTATTGATTTTAGTATGTACATACTGATTTTTAGTGTTTAAGAAAAAAATAAAAGATATATATGAACGGCTAAGACTCTTTTGATATTAATAAACATATCTTATTATCTTTTAGGTATGAAACTAATCATTTTTTGAGTATACGATTGCTCCTTTTAATAAATATTGTTCCTAAGAATCATATCATTAACCTTTTGGTCATCCTCAGAATCTGGTAAAGTCTTATATATGAATGACTAAGATTGAAAGAATGAATTGTAACTTTTTTCATAACATAATTGAGAATTAACAACAGAATTAATTGGGTAACATAAGCATAGATGGATCAGACTTATAGATTTAGTGAAAATATGCTAAAATACCCAAAACAATAGAAGATTTATATTCCAATAAATATTTTTATATTGTCAACATAGTGTACATGTTAGTTATTATTACTGACTCTAAGTAAAAATGATAAAGATAAACATTGAATGATTTATACTTCGTGTAAAAAAACATTAATGATACATATATTAAATTCAATAAATTTAAAAAGTTTACACATTAAATGAGAAAAATACATATTAAATTCAGTAAGATAAAAAAATAAACATAAATACATTTATGGTTACTATGGTACTCACTCACCCCACACCATTTATCACTTGGTAGTCATTTATGCCTCATTTTGTTGTGGTAAAGAAGAGAACAAGAGAAGAGAGAAAATGAGGGTAGTATGTATTTTTTTAGTTGATTATGGAATGAAAGAGAGTACACATAAAGAAATATGGGGTCTCATACCAAATTTATTCTCTTCAAATAAGAAAAGAATGTGAGTTAAGAGAATAAAAAAATAATAAATGATTAAGTTATCTCCACCAACTTCACACTATCACATACACTTACAAGATACATGATTCTAGACTACTTGTAGTTATCAAATATTCATGTAACCCTTTATATGATACTTTGATTTGACATTTTTAAACGATCTTAAAAATATAATTAATATTTGTTGGAAATTTTTGTAAAATGATGATCCTTAATGTGGTTTAAATGCACATTAATTAGGCCGTTAATTGGGATCTTGGAGTGTGAAATAAAAAAACTCATCAAGCTCCATATTGTTTGAAGGAAGGAAGTTGAAAGGCTTTATAAGCTTTAAGTTACAACCTTGGGATGTGCCCCAATGAGTATAATAGGTTTTGTTTGTGGTGATGACTCACATAAACAAAATCCCTACACACGCACGTGCACCACCACCTTCGCCACTGTCCGGCCAGCTCGGTTCGTGTTCGGATTGAGCCCAACATTTTTTTAAATATTTTTTTATTTATTTTATTCCATTTTGGAGCTTTTGGGCTTGGACCATGTGTTGACCAAGTCAACACACGCGTGCCACGTGTGTGTGACTCAGTCCACATGGTTGGAAAGTGAGAAGCGTGAGGGAGTAAAAATCGGTTATAGGAGGGTGGTATTTTTCCACCTTTGGATCGTGTAGCCGTTTGAAATTTTGAGTCGTCAGATGGAGATGTGGTTGAAGGCCTCAGACTATAAATAGATGTCTCTGCCCTTCATAATTCTCGTCCCAAGTAGAAGGTGTTTCCTCTCAACTTCTTCTTTCTCCCCATAATTTTCTGTCGACGCATTTCCGGTACCTTATCACCCTTTCTATTTGTGACACTATAGAATTTGCATAGACATTCAAATTATGTGAATATCGAGAACTGATATCGGTAGTCAATATTGTGGGAAAAGAATTGACATGAGTAGCCATAAAGTGGGAATTCGAGAATTGACATTGGTAGCCATATTGTGGGTGTATTTGAGAGTGATTCTTATAGTGCAATAAGAAATCGTATAATAGAGAACTGATGTGTTTTATTCTAGGGAATGTGTGGTTGATAGTCTACTTGCATGATTTTAGTAGTACCACGAAACATCTTAAAAGAATGACCTAATCATGACTCAGTCAGTAAAGATTATTCTGTGTCATTCAGAATTGTTACGAGCTACGCAAACAATAATATTTAGTCTCAAAAAGTTTAAGTAAATACTAATTTAATTAAACATTTTAAAACTAATTACATTTTTATAATTAAACTTAGAAAATAAAGTTAGTATATAATTATTTATAATGATAAAATTAAATATATAAGAAAAGCTCACATTTCTCTCTCTCTTTTCATTCTCTTTTATTTCTCTTCTATCAAACAACTTTAAAACTCAACTTTAATTCTTCTCTTTCTCTCTACTTATAATATTTCTTTCTCTTTGCATTTTCAGATATACATGATAAAAGATATATCATTGATATTTTATCATGAATGTTTCCTATTATCTTTTCTTCTACTCATAATCTTTCTTCAATTATTGAAAAATAATTAGAAGAAGAGGCATGTGAGAAAAGTAATGAGTTAACGACGTTCCACGGTTAAATTTACAAAGAGGTTAATTATGACATGGATTTTTAAGTGAAGTAGGAATGACAACGGGGCAGGTCGGGGTCGGGTTTGTATATACCAAACCCGAACATGAAATTCAAAACCCCGAACTCAACGGGGTTGAAAATGAAGATACCATCCCCGAACCCGTCGGGTTTCGGGTAACCCGAACCCGAAAAATGTCCGAAAATTATAAATATACTAAGGAAAGTATGATATCATTTTCTTTTCATTTTTCTCTAACATTTCTATTTTCTCTTGTATTATTTCATTTCTTTTATGTTTGAAGATCTAATAGTATGTAAAGTAAAATTAGAAATTAAAACCAATGAGCACATGATAGAAATTTCAATTTTAAGTTGAATTATATTACTTCGGGGCTGGTTCGGGTTAGGGTCTTTGCTATACCAAACCCGAACTCAAATATTAAACCCGGGTAAAACCAGAACCCGATCCCAATCACATCAGGTTTTCCCGTTAAATTCGGATTCAGTTCGGGCAGGTACCCACGGGTTCGATTTTCATTGTCATCCCTAAAGTAACGTGACAGTATTATTAGTTTCACAAGGTTTGGGATAACATAATGAGACCTTCAATAAATGCTACTACTTAATCATATTATTACTTTGGCTTTTCTTGATATTACATGAAGCGTCCCGATTTTCGACTGCAGAACTTATTTAGAGTCGCCACTACATTTTATAGTTAAAAATGTCGAAAAATATTTTAAGCCCAATTACCTTGGGCTTTTGGATTTTTGATATTCAGGTTCGGGAGTTGGTTACAAGGTAGGGAAGATATTAGCACCATACACACTCGCTTTAAGTGGTACCCTTCATTAAAATATATTACGTTATTATTATTATTTATTTTTATTAAATTATTTGGTTAATTAATTAATTTAAATGATCAAAACTATTTATTTTTGTTTTTAGTTAAGCCTGATAATATGGACCCCGATCCTATGTATCCCTATTAGGGAATCAAAGCTTACATAGTTCATTATGTAGAAAAATGTTTGTTGGTTGAGTGTATTTTAATTCAAGAAAATATATTTTTTTAGTCAAAATATTGATTTTGCATATTTGTTTATTGATACAAAAGTTTTTATTTGATTAATTTTTGTTATTTTTTATTACGAAAATATAACTTAATCAATTTTAAGATATAATCGATTGAAAAGAAGTGGCGTAGCCCGACCTTTCGAAGATGATCTGAGAAGAAAGAGGCATCCAAAGCGATATTCTCTCCATCTTTGATTAATTCTCAAAATTATTTTCGTTTCAAAAAGACATTTTTTATTTATGTTTGAGATGTATTATTTTATAAAAAAGTTCACAATTTCATTAATAAGGATTTTGATTAATTATGGAATAAAAATTAATTTTATTTGACCGAAATATTTAATAAAATTTTCAAAACCCCGTTTTAGAAATATTAAGAATAATTATGGGGAAATTATTTAGTTACTATATATATATATAAAATATTTACTGTCTATTATTAATGTCATAATATGTGAGTATTAACAATATAATTTCAGATTTATAATTAAGATATAATTTATATGGGTTTAAAAAAATATTGATACAAATCATACACTTTAAATAAAAAAATATACATTTAAAGAGACCTACCAGCACTGTGTGGAGCCAAGAGGGACTGCTTGAGGACACGTGGTAGAAGTGGATTGGGTGAGGCGCTTCTGTTGGACGCTGTTGGACACGTGTTGGAATGTGAATGGCTGAAGCAGGCGAGTGCAGGGTACCAAGAATGCTCCCGTGCGTAGTGAATCCATGCTGTAATCAGTGACGCAGATTGAGTGTGGGCGAGTGCAGAGACACGGAGTGCACTCGCTGGTGTGGCGCACTTTGGTTGGGCTGAAGCGAGGCTGCACGAATGGTTCCGTGCACACGACTGTAGTGGAACCCGTGTTACAATGAGTGTAGCGTTAGGGTTTTACGCAGTGCAGCGGAATCTGGACGTGTTTCGTGATAGGATTGGTGGATGTGGAAGTCAAAGGGAGGGTGTGGCTTGTATGCAGATCCTACGGCTAAGGCTTGAGATGGTTGGCAGGTGCACGGTGCAGTGGTGAGGCGCGAGTGTACTAGATCACTCTGAATAAAAAAGAAATTTCTCTCTATCACAGTGGCATCCTCTATTTGGTAGTATGTTTTGGGCGTTTTTCCAGTATTTTTTGGGAACCAAATAATAAGACTTTAACGCAACCAAATTAATCTATTTATAATTTTTTTAACCCTAACCTAATCCTAATAATTTGCTAACTGAATGGCTATCCACTAATCCATAATCTCCTGTTAATAGGCACTCATGTGTTTTATTATTTTTAATTTTTTTATCTTTTCATTTAATAAAAAAAATTAAATTGGTTTATGTATTCTTTTTTTATATATCCGAATTAATTCAAAAAAAGTAAATAAAAATATCTTTGAATATATCTAAATTATTTTACAATTATATTTTCGAAAAAAAAAAATTTATTGTTTATTTGGAATTTAAAAGGGATATTTATAATATGTCACTTATTTTATAAATTCATATTTAATTATAAAAATTAATTATCTTTTATTTATTTTATAATAAAATTCGAAAAACACAAAATAATAATAAAATATTATTTTTAACCCCTTTTTCTTAGAAAAATGATTATAGATTTTTAGGGTCCATTTTAATTTAATTTTTTTACAAACTTATTTTTTGGAAATTAAGTTATTTTATCTTTAAACTTTGGTTAACCTAATCATTTAGATATATGAACATTAATATGTTTACTTTAATTATTTTATTTTTTTATAATTCGATTTATTTAAAAGCTTTGAGCTTTTTCTGGGCGAGACAAAAAATGAGTGTTCACAACTGCCTCTATTTACTTGTTACTTACCTGATAGCAAGCAAACCAAGGTTTGAAAGATATCATAATAAGTATCAAGTAAAGAAATGAAAACTATTTTTGTTAAGGCTCAGAAAAAGGCCATTGGAAAGATACCGAATTTTGATGAAGCATATCGATGTTCTGCTTGTGAACCAGGGATTTGTTCAGGCAATTTCCGCGTTTGCCTTGATGGACTAGAGATTTGTTGAGGCACCTGTGCTGCCAAACGATTCAGGGATTTGCTGAGGCACCCATGCTGCCAAAATGGTTCAGGTATTTGTTGAGGCATCTGTGCTGCCAAAACGGTTCAGGGATTTGCTGAGGCACCCGTGCTGCCAAAATGATTGAGGGATTTGATGAGGCATCCGTGCTGCCAAAACGATTCAGGGATTTTGCTGAGGCACCCATGCTGTCAAAAGGATTCAGGGATTTGCTGAGGCACTCGTGCTGCCAAAACGATTCAGGAATTTGCTGAGGCGCTCGTGCTGCCAAAATGATTTAGGGATTTGTTGAGGCACTCATGCTGCCAAAATGATTCAGGGATTTGCTGAGGCACCCATGCTGCCAAAACGATTTAGGGATTTGCTGAGGCACCCATGCTGCCAAAACGATTATTTTTTGTGATGCTACATACTCGCTAGGTGGTTCTATTTAAAATGATCTTTCTTATGGCAGTGTTTGTGTATAAATATGATTGTGCTATGAATGATATGGTTATGCAAGCTTGTTTATGCTTATTGGAAAGCCATGTGATGCTTCTACAACACCCATTTACATTATACATGCTGAAATTTGGTAAGAGATATGGGTTTTGCTTTTGTCGAGGTTCGCGTTTGTGTCCCCTTTCACACCCTTTTAGGCACAATGCATCAGAATGGACTAAAATACATTGATCAATCTTTTTGTCAAGTATATTTTTGTTTATTGGAAAATGATTTGCATAGTAAAAGATACAAAGGTATATATATTATATATATATATATATATATATATATAAACCAAATTTATCCATTTTCCTTTAGCTTTCTGAAAATGAAAGTCATACAAGATTGTCTTAAGCCAAAGCCTTAACCCAAACTTTACCACTAATTCCGAAATTTCCCAGCTTGGAGGAAAGATTTTTCAAACAAATCTGCCCCAGTTTCCAGTCTTACTACTGATTTCTCTGAAGAAGATTGATGCTACTTGGTGGATTTCTTGAACCATTCACAATTTGCCCCAGTTTCCAACTATGATGTTGACTTCTTCCAAGGAGATTGTGCTACATGGTATATTTTCTTGAACCAACCAAAATTCTGCCCCAATTTGTGGCGATGTTTAGATTTCCGAGTCATTGACATATCATGCTTTGAGATGTACTTCCTTTTCTTTTAGTGTCCCTAATTTTTGCTTAAGTCGCCCTTTCGGGTTTTTGACTTAACGGGCTCTTGAAACATTTTTTATTGCTATTTTTTATTTATGCGAGGATCGCAATATGTAAAAGTTTTGAAAAAGATATGTACCAAATTATTTGGAGTCAGTTTATTTTGTACCCTGGTGTGTACCTCAGACGTTCGACTCTCAACAAGGACTTTTAGAGCTTGTAACATGGCTTGACTAGTGGTTAAGAAAGAATAGATATATGACTCAAATAATATATTTCTCATCCCACATTTCTCCATAATCTCCATAATCCTATTTCCAATCCTTCTCTAAAGTCTAACTTTGGGTAGGATGTTTATCTTTGTCTTCAAGAGGTAACTTTTTGTAGAACTTCTCTTTTGAGTTTTTGTTTATATATACCCTAACTTTTGACTAGGAGTTTATTGAAATTCCTAGCGTGCTTTTCTCTTCGTAGTGTCATCCTTTCTTTTGGACTCTATGAATGTTTATTGGAAAACTACCCTTTCCCCAGGTTCACAATATTTTTAAAGGTATTTCTTTCTGGAATGAACTTCTTTCATTTCGTCTTGGCTCAAAGGGTGACTAGGGATATCTTCTTAGTGTTTTGGAATATCAAGAACACCTTGTGTCATCAAGACGATCTGTCTGAGGTCTACACCTTATGAGTTTTATTTACATCATTCTCCCTCGTGCAAAATGGTAAATAAAAATACTGTGATCGATGCATGAATGTTTTTTTTTCTTTTTCTATTTTTCTTTTTTTTTTGGAAGTACCCTCTAGGCATAATACTTCTTCACTGCATCTGAATTTATGGTGAGATGCAAATCTTCCCCATCCATGTGTGTTAGGATTCGGGCTCCGCCAGAAAAAGCTTTCTTGACTACATAGGGACCCTCATAATTTGGAGCCCACTTTCCTCGGCTGTCCTTCTGGATTGGCAAGATCTTCTTTAACACCAAATCTCCTTCTCTGAACTAGCATGGCTGAACCTTCTTTGCATAAGCCTTCATTATTCTCTTCTGATACAAATGTCCATGACAAATTGCAGCTAGCCTTCGACCATCTATCATATTCAATTGATCTTGTCTTGCTTGAACCCATTCTGACTTCTTAATACCAGCCTCCGCTAAGACCCTTAGAGATGGGATCTCTACTTCAATTGGAAGAACAACTTCCATACCATAAACCAATGAGTATGGAGTAGCCCCCGTAGAAGTGCGGACTGAAGTACGATAACCATGTAGGGCGAAGGGTAGCATTTTGTGCCAGTCCTTGTAAGTCATAACCATCTTCTAGACTATCTTTTTGATGTTCTTATTGGCTGCTTCAACAGCTCCATTCATTTTGGGTCTGTATGGCGAGGACGTGTGATGCTTTATTTTGAATTTTTCACACATCTCAGCCATCATCTTGTTGTTCAGGTTGGTCGCATTATCAGTGATGATCTGGTCTGGTAACCCACATCGACATACTAAATCCCTTTTTATGAACCTGAGGACTATCTTCTGGGTCACACTAGCATAAGAGTTTGCCTCCACCCACTTGGTAAAGTAATCTATAACGACTAGGATGAAACAATATCCATTAGAGGCTTTCGGTTCTATGGGTCCACTGACATCCATTCCCCACACAGAAAATGGCCAAGGTGACGTTAAGACATTTAAGGGATTCGGAGGTGCATTGATGTTATCAGCATATATCTGGTACTTGTGGCATTTCTTCACATGGTTGTAACAATCAGGCTCCATTGTCAACTAGAAATAACCAGTTCTCATGATTTTCTTGGCCATAGCGTGTCCATTTGCATGGGTTCCAAAAGTTCCCTCATGCACTTCTTCCACCAATTTTTAAGCCTCCTTGGCTTCCAGACATCGGAGAAATACCATATCATGATTCCTTTTGTAAACGACATCTCCACTCAAAAAGAAGTTTGTGGCTAGTCTTCTGAGTGTTCTTTTATCGTTTTTCGAGACATTGGGAGGATAAGCTTGATTTCTTAAGTACTCTCTTATGTCGTGATACCATGGTTTACCATCGTGTTCTTCTTCGACTACGTTACAATAAGTAGGTTCAGTATTGTCTTTTATCTGAAAGAGTAGTAAGTTGTCTCCACCAACATGGAACATTGAAGACGAGGTTGCCAATGCATCAGCCAACCTGTTATCTTCTCTAGGGATGTGATATAAATCTATTTGGCTGAATTGGTTAACTAACTTCAGGATGTGGTCTCTGTATGGAACCAATTTGCTGTCACGAGTTTCCCATTCTCCTTTTATTTGATGGATTACTAGAGCAGAATCCCCAAATACTTCTAGGATCTTGGCTTTTGAGTCAATATCAGCTTTTAGTCTCAAAATGCAGGCCTCGTATTCTGCCACGTTGTTAGTACAATCGAAACATAGTCTAGCAGTAAAAGGAAAGAACTTCCCAGTTAGAGATACCAAAACAGCACCCACTCCATGTCCAAACGCATTGGAGGCCCCATCAAAGATAGGGGTCCATTTTTCTTCTTTTCTCGATACATCGGATAAGGCTATAATATCCTCATCTTGAAATTCATACATAAAATGCCCCAATTTATCTAAGGGTTGGTTGGCCAAGTAGTCAACAATAACATTTCCATTTTATCGCTTTTTGTGTCACATAGGCAATGTCATACTCAGATAACAACACCTGCCATTTTTGATACCAACCAAGTGGTATGACTCAACATGTACTGTCTTAGCCGGCGAGAGGCCCAAACTAACGCGCAACAAGTCCGTTCTAACAAGGAGTATTTAATCTTGCAAGGTGTGAATTTCTTACTCAGGTAGTATATGGTTTGTATTTTCTTCCACCCTCATTATGTTGCCCCAAGACACAGCCCATTGATTCATCAAGTACAATGAGGTATAGAATCAATGGTCGCCCTAGAACTGGAGGCATCAATACCGGAGGTTCTGTCAAGTACTGCTTTATCTTTTCAAAAGCTGACTGACACTCATTATTCCACTTCACCGCGTGATTCTTTCTTAGGAGCTTCAATATAGGTTCACACGTGGATGTTAGTTGGGAGATGAACTTGGAGATGTAATTCAATCTTCCCAAGAATCCTCTGATTTCCTTTTCTGTTTGAGGTGCTGGCATTTCAATTATAACTTTCACATTTTCTCGATCCACCTCGATACCCTTCTGGCTGTCTATGAAACCCAAGACTCGGCCTGATTTCACTCCGATGCTACACTTGGTTGGATTCAACTTAAGATGATACTTCTGCAATCTCTCAAACAGGCGCCTCAAGTTGTTTATGTATTCTCTTTCTGTCTTGGACTTACAGATAATATCATCCATATAGATCTCTATCTCCTTGTGCATCATATCATGGAAAAGATTTACCATGGCTCTTTGAAATGTAGCCATAGCATTCTTTAATCCAAACGGCATGACTTGGTAGCAAAAGGTGTCCCATGGAGTAATAAATGTGGTTTTGTTCACATCTTCTGGCGCCATTTTGATCTAATGATACCCCGAATACTCGTCCATGAACGAGAAGAGGGCATGGCCAGCGGTGCTATCAACCAGAACATCTATATATGGCACCAGAAAGTCATCCTTCGGGCTAGCCTTGTTGAGGTCCCTGTAGTCAACACGTATTCTTAACTTTCCTCCCTTCTATGGCACAACTACCACGTTAGCTACCCAATCTGGATATTCAGCAAATTTAACAAACCCAACATCAACCATTTTTCTACTTCCTCTTTGACCCTTAAGGAGATCTCTAGCTTGATTCTTTGCAATTTCTGTTTCACTGGCCTAGAGTTGTGCATTAGCGGTAGTTTATGCTCCACTATACTTAGATCTAGTCCTGACATCTCTTCGTAGAACCAAGCAAAAACGTCTTTGAATTCACGTAGGAGTTGAATTAGCCGTTCTCGTTCCTTACTATCCATTATGGTGCCCACCTTCACCTCTTTCTTATCTTCCTCAGATCCTAGGTTGATAAGTTCGACGGGCTCTTGATGTGGTTGAATTTCTCTAGCTTCTTACTCTACCAATCTAAGCAGTTCGGGGGTGGCCTCCCATTCATCATCACTGTCATCCTCCACTTGGTGGACAGGTTGGTCAGGACTGGACGAGGGCTCACTAGCATGGCCCTCAGTTTCAGAGTCGCTATCAGATCTGCAACATAAGGACGACTAAGTCAGCTGCCCATGGATTTGGTTTTTTATTTTATTTATTTTTCTTTCTTTTATTTGACTCTGATCTTTCAACATGCAATAATAATAAAAAATTGAAAAGACACACATGGATATGATCGAAAAGATTGATCTTTATTGATTTGAATGGAAATACTGAAACAAATGAGCTCTTATTGTTGAAAAACATAAAAACGAAAATGTTTAATAGCCTTGGACATGGCTTAAAAAAAATTACATTGAATTATTACTTTGGTCCTAAAGTAACTGATGCATGTGACTCTTCATGCCAATTCTTCAAGCAGGTGCTTGGGGGACACTTGTACACGTACCCAAACTCTTCCTTCATTCCTTCTTCTTTCATGGTGGCCACCACTCTTGAGGATTGGGCACCGCCGCTGACAAAGCATTGGCTGATATGTGGTATTAGAAGCCTTTCCACATTCTCATGTCCAAATTTCCCTAGCCAAGCCAGACACTCACCTTTCCTTGCTTCTGCAGTTTGGAGCTTGTCTTCCCGTGTTGGTCTATACCCTAAACCATATCTACCTTTATTAGCCTTGGGTATTATGATTTCCCTGCAGTCTTGTCCATATTTTCCCAATCTTTTCCCGGCTTGTAATCCCCCACGGATCATCACTTTTTCCATCATGCGAGAATCATCTGATGGATAGGAATATAGCAATGGCGTGCCTTCTATCACGAATGTGGTGTTTGCGATCTCGAGGCCCTGGAATAATGTTTTCAATGCCTCCTCAGCCACCTCTATGTAGCGGGCGTCAAACGGTTGAGACACTATTACATCCTCTTCTCTTGAAACCGTAATCAGCCTTCCGTCCACTATGAACTTCACCTTCTGATGCATGGTAGACAATATTGCTCCTGAGGAATGAATCCAAGGATGCCCCAACAAACAGCTATACGTTGGGTTGATGTCCATCACATGGAAGAATATGTTGAATATGCATGGCCCTATCTTGATGGACAACTCCATCTCCCTCATCACATCCCTACGAGATCCATCAAAACCTTTGACAATCATTGAGCTAGCCCTCAAGTAGGAGGTATCTACCGACAATCTGGAGAAAGTTCTCTTGGTCATAACATTCAGCGACGACCCATTATCCAAGAGAACTTTTCAAATCATAGAATCATTACACATCACTGAGATATGTAGTGGACGAACATGTCCGTTGCCTTCAGAAGGTATCTCTTGGTCACAAAAAAGATATATAATTTTATGCTACAATATTATTGACTATCCCTCCTAATTTATCAATTGTAATGTCGTGGCTAACGTGGGCCTGATTCAATACTTTTAGTAGCACGTTTCTATGAGCCTCAGAGCTCGTTAGTAAGGATAACAAAGATATCCTTGTTGGAGTTTCATTAAGCTGATCCACTATTTTGTACTCACTTTGCTTAATGAACTTGAGGAACTCACGAGCCTCTTCGTTCGATACGCCTTCAGGTAATGCCACTTCGACATCCTCTTCTACATGCTCTGGCACTTTTTCTTTACTTTTAGTAGCCCCAGATGGACCCCTTTCTATATCTGGTGGAACATAAAAGCGCTCGGCCCTTGTAACCCTGCTATTTCCAGCAATGTTGGTAACCACAGAAGGACTCATCACTGCTCTTCTTTATAAACCAAAGGCACGACCTTCTCTGATTCATAGTGGAATAGGGGCCCCCTCCTATTATCATGGGCTTCATCTTCCGGATGTATGGTTCCCATTGTCGATGAGAAAAATATGTCTGAACACCCCCAGGGGGATTTATGACTGGTTCATACGTGCGTATGAACACATGTATTTCCTTTGGACTCTTCTCTACGACATTAATTTCATAGTATGAGGACCTTTCGCCTATGGTGATTAGTTTCAAGTCCATCATTTTCTGAAGAAGCATTTTGAATTCTTTACACTCTTCTAAACTGTGACCTACACGTCCATGCATTTCAAAAAATTTCGCGTCACTTTCATATGTCTAATGGGTAACAAATTATATCAAACCTTGCCTGCACATTTGTTAAATATTTATATAACGGCAAGTGTACCGTATCGAGCAAGTAATAAAATCCGGTAAGGTACCGGGTTATCGTCCTCAGGGAGCGGAGGGAATTTATACTAATTCCTACAAGAATCAATTGAGCAACTATTTACAATATTTGGTTGATAAATTTGTATTGGTTTTGAATAATAATAACTTGAGTAAACGATATTAGATAATAAAACAAAATGGTCGGGATCGAAACTCATCATTCTTTCCATTTATACATCCATGGATTCAATTCTTAATAACTTGTGAAGTTACTGAATTTGCTGCACATTTTCATAAATCAATTACACCAGTCCCCTGAATGTAACATTCCTAAGTAATCACCCAACTTCCAATTCCTCAGATAATTGGAGGACTAACTAACATTAAACTCAAATGTAAAAGCAATTCCTACATCATTGTCAATCCCTAGATCAATTATGTAGGAAGAAAGACAATTCAGATCCAGTATCAAGTTTAACTTCCAAGTTAAACTTGAACCTTTAATCGTGAATTCAATAGTTAATTGAAATCATGCAATAAATATGGAACAACTTTCCAAAATCAAATAACATTAAGATAGAATTGAATCCAGGAGTACAAAAGTTTAAGAAGATTACATTTCGATTCACAACTACGAAGAACTAGCCACTCATTCTCGCTATTACAACGCCTAAATCATGAACTAATACAAAGAAAGTGTGTAATAGAATCGTTTCCACGATTTCTATCTTCTTCCTCCTCAATTTCGTGTCAGATTTCTTTTCTAAAAATGAGTGAATAATCTTTTTTTCCATTCTGAAACTGCTACTTCTACTTCCAACTTCCATGCTCTCGCCAAAGCTAAAGATTCTCGCTTGGACGAGGATCCAAGAGATTCCCAAGCTTGAGCACCTCGCTTGGGCGAGGTGTCCTTCGCTTGAGCGTCAACAGAAGCAATTGGCGAATTGTCGCCCATTACCTCGCTTGAGCCAAGACCCCTCGCTTGGGCTAGAGTCCTTCGCTTGAGCGAGAGGCATCCGATATTTTGGTGCTTTTTCTCTTATTTGTCGCTTGAGCGACTCTTTCCTCGCTTAGGCGAGACTTGCAGTATTCATAATCTTCACCCTTCTTCTTTTTCTCCTATTTTCTTTATTTATTAACCTGAAACAACAAAAACACAATAAATTCCTAAACAGAGCAAGATTAACTAAGTTATCAGGAATTGTACACAATTATAACATAAATGCATACTAAGTGCCCCACAAATCATGTACAATTTTACTACAATTTGGCACTTAACAAACTCCCCCTTTCTCGGAAGATGAACCCCATGGGCATCTTCACGTCTTCAACCTTTTCGATGACTGCAGCCTCACTCTTTGCTTCTATAGAGTTTACTTCCTAATTCCCATGGTTAGGTAGAGGATTTCTAATTATGTTGTGTATGGTTTCCCTGAAATCAATTTTTTTGGCATTGATGAGGTCTTGAACCTTAAATTTAAAAGCCCTGCAATCTTCTACCAGATGTCCTGCTGCCCCAGAATGATAGGCGCAATTGACATTTTCATTATACCATGGTCCAGGGTTCTCAGGTATTTTTTTGGGGATCGTTGTGATCATTCCATGTCTCTGGAGATAGGCGAACAAATTAGTGTAGGTCATTGGGATTCGGTCAAACACCGGCATCCTCCTCTCTTGTTGATAGTAGTTGTTGTTTCTGGGATATTGTGTGTAACCTTGTCTAGGCTGATAGGTGTTGCTATTTTGGTTTGGTGGGTTATGAGTTGGTGTTTGATTTTGTATTGGATTTTGGTTTTGTGCAAACCGAGAGGGCGCACGAAATTGTTTTGGTTGTTGTTTCGGGGTTGGAATCTTTTTGGTTCTGCAGCAATGAAATGGGTCTCTGCATATTTCTTCTTCATGAAAGCAGGCTTCTTTCTGGAGCCTGAACCTTCTTTAGAAAATTTCCCACTTTTGATCCCTCCTTCCAACTATTCTCCTACTTTAATGAGAGCATTAAAGTTGGTCGTCACGTTACCCATGAGACGTTCATAATATGGGCTTTGTAGGGTGTCGATGAAGATTGACAATTGTTCTTCTTCATCCAACCTGGGAAGGACCTGAGATGCTAGTCCCCGCCATCTCTGAACATACTATCTGATGATTTTTTAGCCATTTTCTGTAGTTGGGATGTGTCTGGTGCAACATCTTTATTATATTTGTACTATTTGACAAAAGCATTGGATAGATCCAAAAAGGTCTGAATCTGAGTTTTCTTCAGCCGGATATACCAGCTCATAGCTGCTCCAACCAAACTGTCTTGAAAGCAATGGATCAAGAGCTTATCGTTGCCATTATACTTTTCCTAGCATACATATGCAAATGACTTTTGGGACAAGTGGTTTCATTATACTTTTCGAATTCAGGCACTTTGAATTTGGGTGGGAGTACCACATCGGGCACCAAGCACATTTCGAATGCATTCTTGAGGTCCGGACAAGTGGCTCCTTCAATAGCCTTCAACCTCTCTTCAACCAAACTCCATTTCTCTTCCTCTTTTTCCATAGTCGGTGCATTACTGCCTTGGGGAGTCGTTTAAGTCCTAGTTGTTTCTCGAGGGGGATCATAATCAGGATCATCACTTAAATCCTCTGGTGGAGTTTGATGTCTTGTGTTGGCGTCGTGTCCTTCTTGAGGCTGGCTAGTACCGGGCCTTTGATTAGGATTTCTGGACCCTGAATGGGGTTGTGGTCCGGTAGTGGCGTTCATTTCTTTTTCGATCTGGAGAGCTTTCAAGATGTGGAACATCTCCGCCATCTGCTCTTTCATACTAGCTAATTCAACTCTAGTGTCTTGGCTGAGGTCTGTAGATTCAACCATTTGTTTATCTCGGAGTCAGGTGTAGTAAGGGTATTGCGGAGCAATGCTGATCTGAATGAATGCAAATTATTTTAAAATACTGATCTATAATAAATGAAAAATTTATAAGAGAGACCATTTTGTATGTTTCATATGTATGACCCCCATAGTTAGGACTTAAAAAGCGTAGTCCATCAGCTTAATGTATGGTTGATGACAATCTTTAGAGCAAAGAATTTTTATACCAAGATTGCACCTTTAATTCTAGCAGCATAAAACCCCTCCGAAAGTTATAAACCCCCATATCTTGCTAACTAAGGAGCATAGTCTCTTAGTTCATTTACAGTTGATAACAATCCTTAGAATGTTGGAAGACCAAGGTTGTGTCTTTTGAATGGCTTTAAACTTTTCATTTCATTTTTTTGTTTTTGTACTTCTTCTTTTTCAATTGTTTTTGTGAGTTTTACTTGGTTGAGAGAGACATTATGGAAAACACACTCTTTATTATGAATCAAAATATCATTCAAAGAAAGGGAATCACATATGTCGATTTCCTCCATTCCTTCTTTTATTCAACAATAAATAAAAATGAGAATAAATAAACAAAACCACATAGTCCTGACTAGAATCCCCAATTGCACTCCAACCTCCAACGTCTGAGCTTCTTGGCGACCTGAGTGCAGCTACCGAAGAGAGCTCCCACTGTTGGGCGTACCTTTATATCAGGATACATATGGAACTCCTGTTGGGCCTCTTCGAATGTTACTAACCAATTATCTGCGAAGTCTTCGAACCCCTCAATGATATTATGGCATCTTTCTTTCCATTGATCTTTTTCTCTTTCGCATTCTCCCAGACTATTCCTCCAATAGTCATCTCATATCTATTGATTCCCCTTTAGGTGCTCATACGAGTCTATCAACTCCTTCAATTGATCCATTAGTTGGGCTTCTTTGGCGAAAGCTTCTTCCTGCACTTGCTCTAATGACATTTTGTAGTCATCCTCCTTCATGTGGGATTGATCCAAGACCTTTTGATAATCTCTAATCGTAGCCATGGCTTGCTCCACGGCTACAGTGGAACCCGTCTTACAATGAGTGTAGTGTTAGGGTGTAGCGCGGAGCAGCAGAATCTGGATGCGTTTCGTGATATGATTGGTGGATGTGGAAGTCAGAGGGAGGGTGTGGCTGGTATGCAGATCCTACGGCTAAGGCTTGAGATGGTTGGCGGGTGCACGACGCAGTGGCGAGGCGCGACTGTACTAGATCACTCTGAATAAAAAAGATAGTTCTCTCTCTCACACTGGCAGGCTCTTTTTGGCAATGTGTTTTGGATGTTTTTCTAGTGTTTTTTGGGAACCAAAGAAGAAGACATTAACACTACCAAACTAATTTATTTATAAAATTCTTTAACCCTAACCTAATTCTAATAATTTGCTAACTGAATGGCTATCCACTAATCCATAATCCCCTATTAATAGGCACTCACCAAGTCAGATTTGACTTGGTGTTTTATTATATTTTTATCTTTTCATTTAATAAAAAAATATTTTAAATTAGTTTATGTATTTTTTATATATCCGAATTAATTAAAAAAAACAGTTAATAAAAATATCTTTGAATATGTCTAAATTATTTTACAATTATATTTTCGAAAAAAATAAAATAATAAAATAATTTATTTTTATTTGAATTTAAAAGGGATATTTATAATATGTCGCTTATTTTACTTATTTTATAAATTCGTATTTAATTATAAAAATTAAAAAAAATTAATTATCTTTTATTTATTTTATAATAAAATTCGAAAAAAACAAAATAATAATAAAAGATTATTTTTAACCCCTTTTTCTAAGAAAAATGATTATAGATTTTTAGGGTCCATTTTAATTTAATTTTTTATAAACTAATTTTTTGGAATTTAAGTTATTTTATCTTTAAACTTTGGTTAACCTAATTATTTAGATATATGAACATTAATATGCTTAATTTAATTTGTTTTATAATTCGACTTATTTAAAAGCTTTGGGCTTTTTCTGGGCCGGACAAAAAATAAGTGTTCACATTACTGAACCAAAACAATGTATAGAATTAAGAAATATTTCAGACACTTAATGTGAGGATGTGGTGAAATAAACTAACTATTTTTGTTCTTTACAAATCATAATATAATAACTAATTAGTGTTAATCTATTACATTTCAAAAGATAGAGGAGAGAGTGCCATAACCCTTACAAAACTATAAATTGGTTGCTCTATGTTGGGAATCATTCCTAATTAATATGGAAGCAAGACCAATGAATCTTGGTAGATAAACCATTGAATCATTCAATAATGGCTATTCCAAAGTCTTGGAATTATTCTTTGACTCTTGAGAATTATGAGGTCCAACTTAGAAAGTTGGAGTAGCACTTTTCAAAGTGTCTTGAAAAGTATGACAACAATTAATCATTCACTATATCTTTATGATGAAGCATTCCTCCCCTTCACTATATATAGGGGACTTGTGAGGAAGAGATATAACAAGTAAGTGAGAAACAACATTATAGAGAGAAAGTGAGAGAGTTTATCCATATATTGTGAGATTTGTATTCCTAGTGAGATACTATAGAGAGTTTGTATTTCCATCTTTTTGGGTGAGATTGGGTCTTATCCTCTTTGTAAGAGAGAATCAAATATTGTAATCCTACTTTCTATAGTGGAGATATTTTCTAGACTAGGTCCCGTGGTTGTTTCCTTCTCACATTGAGTGAGTTTTTCCACGTTAAAATTTTTGGTGTTATTCTTCTACTCTTCTCTATTTTCTTTTTCCACTTGCCGCTTCCGCAAGTGCCTATTTTGTGTCACACAAAGGAGGGAAATTGGTTTCGAATTTCCCAATAGTGATATCAGAGCTCCCAGGTTCATTCGGGGAGCTTAGCTTGTATAGTCCAAGATGGAAGGAGCCGCTAATATCTCATTTGGTGAAGATATGTTCAAGTTGACAGCTGACAACTATTCCTATTGGAAGCCCATGATGGAGGATCATTCATACTGCAAGGATATGTATGAGCCTATTTCTTGCAAAGACAAACCAGAAGATAAGGGTGACAGAGATTGGGAGGTTTCGATTCGAAAAGTTGTTGCAATGATTTGGAAGTATATTGATAGAAGTTTATTTGAGCATGTGTCCACATATACAAATGCTTATGAGTTGTGGTTGAAACTTGAATCTATGATTCAAAAGAGAACTCCTAGAAATAAAGCATCTCTTGTTAGAAGACTGATGAAACTCGACTACAGAGATGGTCAGATCATGATAGAGCACTTGAATTCATTCAAGGGTCTTGTCAATCAATTGACAAAGATAGACATGGAGATAGATGATGAGCTGCAAGCACTTTTGCTATTGAGTTCGTTGCTTGAAAGCTGGGATACACTGGTGGTCACGCTCAACAACTCAGTCCCTGATGGGAAGGTCTCAATGGACACTGTGTCAGACAGCTATTGAATGAAGAATCCATAAGGAAAGAACGGAGTACATCATTCCACTCTGAAGCAAATGTTGTGGAGAGACGTGGAAGAAGTGAAACTCATGGGAGGAATGGATCTCGTGGAAGAAGCAAAAGCAAATTCGGAGGTCGCTCTCAATCTCGCATGAAGTCAATAACATGTTATTATTGTAGTAAAGAATGACATAAAAGATCTGAGTACAGGTCCCTGAAGAGAGACCTGAAAGCTAGAAATGTTCATGAAGATTTAGTTGATCCAAGGAAAAATGGTCATAAGTCTACCTCAGCCGTCACCGCAGATGATGACGTTCTCCTCATTGGAGAAGACAATTACCTAAATGTTGCATATGATGATTGTGCTTAGATCGTTGACTCTGGTGCTTCTTTCCATGTAAGTCCACATGAAGGTTTCTTCTCAAACTACAAGAAAGGTGATTATGGTACTGTGAAAATGGGAAACCATGTTACTAGCAAGATTGCAAGAATTGGTGATATTATGCTGCTAACAGACATAGGAGGAAAGCTTATACTGAAGGAGGTGAGACATGTCCCAGATATGCGTCTCAGCCTTATCTCAACGAGTAAGTTGGATGATGTTAGTTTTGTAAGCCACTTTGGTGCTGGAAAGTGGAAACTAGCAAAAGGCAACCTAGTCATTGCTAGAGGCTCAAAATAAGGATCTTTGTACATTATGCAAGGAGGAATTTGTTCTAGAGAAGCAAATGTTGCTACTGACTCCAAAGATCTTTGGCATAGACCACCTTCCAGGTATAAAAGGTCAAATTTTAGATTC
>NC_032016.1:6852065-6853005 GCF_001865875.1 Lupinus angustifolius
GTACTATCAGCATTCAAAGAGTTTCATGCACTAGTAGAACGTGAGACTGAGAATAAGTTGAAGTGTCTGAAATCAGACAATGATGGAGAGTATCGTGGTCCATTTGAAACCTATTGCAAGGCTTTTGGTATCAAATTGGAGAAGACACCACCAAAGACTCCTCAGTTGAATGGAGTAGCTGAGAGGATGAACCGCACAATTGAAGAGAATATCAGATGCATGTTGCAAGATGCCAATCTCCCCAAGTCTTTCTGGGGTGAAGCAGTGAAGACTGCAGTGGATCTTATAAATCGAACACCTTCAAGACCCATGAACGAAGAAATTCCAGAAGAAGTATGGTACAATAAGAAGGCATCCTTCAACCACCTTAGAGTATTCAGATGCAGAGCCTTCGTTCACATTCCAAAAGATGAGAGAAAGAAGTTGGATGTTAAGACCAAGGAGTGCATTTACCTTGGGTCTCCAAGAGATGAATTTGGGTATAGACTATTAGATCTAATAAACAAGAAAATTGTGAGAAGTAGAGATGTTATGTTCTTTGAGGATCAAACGATCAAAGATGTTCAGAAGAAAAGCCAGTGCAAGTCCAAAGTTCACATTGATTCAGGGGGAGATATTTCTCAACAGACAGATCTTGATCATCAGATAGATCCAGAACAGATAGACCAACAGGCAGATCCTGCTCACACGGAACTTGACCAGATTAATGAAGAGTTAAATCATGATGAAGTGGTGGTAGACACACAAATGCATCCAGAACCCGAGCTAGTAGAGCATCAGATGCAAGTTGAACTGAGGCGCTCCGGAAGAGGCAGAATACCTTCTTCAAAGTATCCTGAAGAAGATTATATCACATTGACAGATAATGGTGAACCTGAAGACTTCTCAGAAGCTATGCAGACATCTGATAAAGAAGAGTGGATTAAAGCCATGGAAGATG
>NC_032016.1:6853105-6900799 GCF_001865875.1 Lupinus angustifolius
TATTGAGTTATTCCTCCATAAGAGTAGCATTGGGTCTAGCAGCTAGCCTAGACTTAGAAGTTGAACAACTTGATGTCAAAACAACTTTCTTACATGGAGACATCAAAGAAGAAATCTATATGGAGCAACCAGAAGGTTATGAAGAACCAGGCAAGGAACACTTAGTGTGTCGTCTTAATAAGAGTTTATATGGTTTGAATCAAGCCCCGAGACAGTGATACAAGAAGTTTGAATCCTTCATGACAAGATACAGTTTCAAGAAGACAACTGGTGATCATTGTGTATTATTAAAAGGTATGAAGATGAAAACTTTATTATTCTCCTCTTATATGTTGATGATATGTTAATCATTGGGCATGACAAGACCAAGATTGTTGGTTTGAAGAATGCTTTAAGCAAGTCTTTTGCTATGAAAGACTTGGGTCCTGCAAAGCATATCCTTGGAATAAGGATAATCAGAGATCGTTCCAAGAAGTTTTTATGGCTATCACAAGAGAAGTACATTGAGAAAGTTCTCAAGAAATTCAACATGGATAAGGCAAAGTCTGTCAGTGTTCCACTTGCTGGAAATTTCAAGTTAATAACAATGCAATGTCCAACTAGTGATGAAGAAATGAAAGAAATGAGCAGAATGCCTTATTCCTCTGTGGTAGGAAGCCTAATGTATGCTATGATTTGTACAAGACCATATATTGTCCACGTAGTTGGAGTGTGAGACGGTTCTTGTCCAATCCCGACAAAGAGCATTGAAATGTACTAAAGTGGATATTGAGATATTTGAGAGGAACTACCAAAAGATGTTTATGTTTTGGTAATAAAGATCCTATATTAGTAGGATACAAAGATGCTGACATAGTTGGAGATGTAGATTCCAGAAAATCAACATCAACTTATCTAACTACCTTTGCAGGGGGCTGTATCTTGGCAATCCATGTTACAAAGATGTGTGGCATTATCAATAACTGAAGCAGAATATATTGCAGCATCTGAAGCTGGCAAGGAGATAAAATATATGAAAAACATCTTGCATGAGTTGGATCATATTCAAGATAGATATGTTTTGCATTGTGACAACTAAAATGCTATCCATCTAAATTTCATTCTCGGACAAAGCATATTTATTATCGTTATCATTGGATACGAAATGCTTTGGAGGATGGTGAGTTGCACCTAGATAAAATTCATACATATGACAACTGGTTCAATATGATGACCAAGACAGTTTCACTCAAGAAGCTAATAGACTGTTGCAGAGGTGCATGACTGGAGATACCCATCAATTAATTCAGGAAGGGGGAAATTTGTTGGGAATCCTTCTTAATTAATCTGGAAGCAAGACCAATGAATCTTGGTAGATGAACCATTGAATCATTCAATGATGGTTATTCCAAAGTCTTGGAATTATTCTTTGACTCTTGAGAATTATGAAGTCCAACTTAGAAAGTTGGAGTAGCACTTTTCAAAGTGTCTCAAAAAGTATGACAACAATTAATCATCCACTATGTCTTTATGGTGGAGCCTTCCTCCCCTTCACTATATATACGGGACTTGTGAGGAAGAGATATAACAAGCAAGTGAGAAACAACATCATAGAGAGAAAGTGAGAGAGTTTATCCATATAGTGTGAGATTTGTATTATTAGTGAGATACTAGAGAGAGTTTGTATTTCCATCATTTTGGGTGAGATTGAGTGTTATCCTCTTTGTAAGAGAGAATCAAATATTGTAATCCTACTTTCTATAGTGGAGATATTTTCTGGACTATGTCCTGTGGTTGTTTCTTTCTCACATTGAGGGGGTTTTTCCACATTAAAATTTTTGGTGTTATTCTTCTACTCTTCTCTATTTTCTTTATCCACTTGCCGCTTTCGCAAGTGCCCATTTTGCATCACACAGATGAGAGAAATTGGTTCTGAATTTCCCAACACTCTATAACATTACAAAGTCTTATGTATTTATTTTCTCCATTCCATTTCTAGTAAAAGGTATATACAGTATTTTATAACACTCCTCTTTGGATGACTAGTACATAGAGAATATGCATCATTAAAACCTTAGTAGGAAAAACATAATGGAACAAAAGCTCGACGAAGTAAAAAAAGGCTACATCATTCTTTGATACACCATCATATGCTGGCTCATTAAAAACCTTGCCAGAAAAACTTAGTGGGACAAAATCATGGCTAAGGGAAAAAGAGTAAAATGTATATTTATTAATCCCCCACGTGAACAAATATGTATTAGATGCTCGAAAATTTTGGTTTGTTTTACCCCTTGGTAAATGGATCTGTGACATTCTCACTTAATGAACTTGTTGAAATTATCATTTCTCTTAAGATCATAAGTGTAAAATAACTTTCATAAATATGTTTTGTTCCATTTCCTATTTTATTTCTCATAAAACACAAATGTGTTAGAAACATTGCATATAAAACAAGATTTCAGTTTATGAGATAAGTCACTTATATGTATACATATTTACTTAATTTTGTGCATCTACATATTGGAAAACAAAGCTACCAAACAGTATCAATAATAATTAATTGATTAATTGTATAATTAATTGATTAATTGGGTAAGTGGTAATTGATTAATACTATGGTTAATTGATTATCTGATTAGAAAATCAAGAAGAGTATTCATTGAACAATTCTTGTAATTGATACGTTTTACACATTTTACCCATGTTAAAATTGTTTTACAACATGTATTTATTAGTTTATTAAGAGAATTAGTTAGAATTGGTTTTCCATTTAGTTACTTTTCTATTTTTACAAGGCAATTTGCTTCAATATATACAGCACTTATAGTCTTCTTTGTAAATAAATCAATTTTGATAAATAAATACGAATGAGTTGTATTTTCATTTGGTAAAGGTATTAGAACCTTTATCCTGAAGGCTTTAATCACCGCTGCATATTCTCTACAATAAATATTATCTTTCTCTTCCAAAATTCAACAAAGAATTCAGTGGAAGAAAATCAAAAATTGGTCAAACAACACTATAAGTTGCAAATTCTGCATCAACTAACTCTGATGAGATGAAAAGAAAGAAGAGGTACTAATTTAGACGCACTTCTAGTTTTGTCACATCACAACCATCATTTGTGCCTAGTGTTTGGTGTGAGTTCAACTCAATGTCAATGGCAAACATTATAGGAGAAGTGATACAATAGATATAGCTATTCTATTGATGGTGCAGAAGCTAGCTTGTGGCCTTAATGAGCATTGGTAAGCAAAGCAAGAAAAGGAAATCATCTGCATCTCTTTAACAGTGATAAAGATTCAAATAAGGATACTTATATTAGTCCCATGTAAGATTGTGATTATGCTTTAAAGATTATTATAACTCATTTTCAAGACCCTGTTTATAAAGGGATGATTAAAATGTTGTTAAGAAAGTGTATGAAATTCATGTAGAGAAAGTGAATATTATGATCAGGAGCAATCAAGGAAGCTTCAACAATGTAAAACCATGAGAAGATGGTCAAGATTTATGACTAGGAAAATAATCAAATGATTGAGAAAATCCAATCACATCAAGATCGAGATTCCGATCTATCATATTGTTATGATACCAAATCAAATTATCAAGTTGAAGTCATTATCATTTACCCTCCAGCTTTAGGGGAGCTGTTGGAAAACAAAGCTATCAAGCAGAATCAAGACAACAACAATAATAGTTAATCGATTAACTATATAGTTAATTGATTAACTGAGTAAGTGTTAATCGATTAATATTGTGGTTAATCGATTAACTGGTTAGAAAATCAAGAGGAGCATTCAGTGAACAATTCTTGTAATTGACACGTTTTACACATTTAACACATATTGGAATTGTTTGAGAATATGTGTTTGTCAGGGGAATTAGTTAGAGTTGGTTTTTCATTTAGTTACTTTTCTATTTTTACAAGGCAATGTGCTTCAATATATATAGCACTTATAACCTTCTTTTTAAATAAATCACTTTTAATAAATCAATAAGAATGAGTTGTATTTTCATTTTATAATATAACAAATATTTTTTTTGTTAGGCAAAGAAATATATTAAGAAAGTATAAGAGATGTCAACTCAATACAATCAAGGAAAAGCTATCAGGAAGCTAGAATATTAATAAAATAAAAACCATGGAATATATATTATCTTAAGACATCCATTATATCCACTTATAATTTTAAATCTTATACCCATAAGTTTTTTTTATAAGAGAAAATTTTATTCAAGAAAGAACAAAGAAACATATAAACCAAAGAACAAAAGGAAATCAATAATCCCAAACTACTAAGAAAATATTCCTAATAATAACATTCCAAACATAAAAATAGGTTGAAGTATTCAAATCAAGATATTGAGAAACTTTGTAACCACCTTTGGTCCATAATCAAAACTTCAACTTAGTCTCATCCAGAAGCTCCTCCATACACACAATTTTGTTGTTGAAAATAATGTCATTTCAATGCTTCCAAAGAGACCAAATTTCAGCCATCCAAATAACAGAGCAAACTTCTTGTTGTAATCTACCCTTAAGCGGCAAAAGGTGTTGCAAAAAGTGAGACTTTCCGGTAGGAGGTAACACCATAACAAGACCCAACCAAAAACTATAAGAGAAAGGACAAGAGAAAAAAGGTAACCCATCATTTCTGGCTGAGACTGACACCAAACACATATAAGATCATTACCAATGAAATTCCCTTCCTTTTTGGCTAAATTCCACTTACATGGGACCCTATCTAGAAAGATCATCCAAGCTAAAGCACGAATCTTCAAAGGGCCAAAGATTTCCACATCACCTTCCACAAAGTATGATCCTATGTGATAGAACCATTAGATTCCCAAATCACCGAGTAAGCTTACTTGACTTTTAAGAGTCGACGTCCATGGTGGCTTTCACTCTATGACAGTGACCCAATGATAGTCCTTTCTCTTTTGACGGCTTCACTCACCTATTAGTATTCAGTAATGTATCTTAATCCATCCTATAAGTATTGCTTTCCGTGACACAACTCTCAATGAAAGACACCAATTGTTAGGACTTAAGCACATAAGTAGACCCAAACTAAAAAACTAGTCTATTAGGTGAGACTTATGTACTATATTGAGTTTGTTATTCTACTCAACGAAAACTCCTAACATCTTCCT
The DNA here is from genome assembly GCF_001865875.1 of Lupinus angustifolius. Taxonomy (NCBI): domain Eukaryota; kingdom Viridiplantae; phylum Streptophyta; class Magnoliopsida; order Fabales; family Fabaceae; genus Lupinus; species Lupinus angustifolius. Next base: position 6,858,245 of record NC_032016.1, read on the forward strand.
AATTAACATGTTTCACATGTATAGTTCATGATTCATCATGTAAAATATTGGCTTAACTAATGCAAAAGGCTAAGGATTTAGCTTATAAAACCTTATTGTTCTAATAGCTTATTATATAAAAAATTAAAACCAAAAGAAGAATGGAAATGAAGAGATGAGAGAGAGAAATTGCATTTCTTGGTACCCATGCCATATAAGTCAGATTTTTAGGAATAAGCTAAAAACATAATTTTGAAATAGTTTCAATCTCAAGTTAAGATTAAAATAAACATAAAAGAAGATAATGATTAAGAATAGAATAGTTTAGACACTAAAAAACAAATATGACATTTTATAACAAAAAACATCATGATATTTTCCTTCTCCATGTAATGCGCATGATAAAAATCTGGAATAAATATTATTTTAAAAAACGTTTTGATGAAGAAATGATATGATTATCGACAAAACGAGAGACAAGCATCTTTTTTTGCTCTATGCTTCCCAAGTAGTGGGACACAATATTTCCATCATTCCAACTGATAAAGAAGTGCAATCATATTCTCAATTAGTCGTAGCAAATTATTGTTCATTTTCAAACCTAATTTATCGACAAACTTTATTGCATGTGATTCCTCTGTTAAAAAAAATATATTTAAAAAAAAATCCTCTTGATGTGGTTTACCTTCTATCATTACCAATCATAACTTTCCAAACTAGATCTATTTATTCGGCTAGGCGTGTTGAAGTTGGCTTACAATTTATTAGAAAAGGGCAATTGTAGTTGAGAGGATTGGCACACATGGTCCCAAAACAAATTCGGGTTTCATACAATACAACCACCATTTTTGCCTTTACTTTTGGCAGTGGCTTAAAGAGGAATAGAACCAAAGCAACACGGGGAGTCATTACATCTTCTTATACTTTTTTGGTATTACCAAAGATGTTTCATCACTCTATGGGTAATGAATTAATTTTTTTTAGAGTACATGGTTGTTCATCTCAACGAGTGTTTCCATAAATCGAACTTGTGATCTTTCGGTCACCCTGGAGATTTAATAGAGACTTACACCACTATATCAACCAGGCTTGTTTGTACTCCTTATACCCTTTGAGAGAAAATGTATATTCTAATTTTTTTTACTATTAACTCATCATCCAACATTCATATTTAATCATTATTGATTATTAAATATGAATAATATAAATGGATAACAAATAATATATTAATCTTGTATGAATCATTACACAGATAATACATAGATACTAAATTCATACTCTTTCATGTCCTCATCATGGAGTTGACGTATGTAGGTTTGTTAAATTTTTTATCTAGTGCGTGTCTTAGCGGCAATTATAATAGTGCACATGCTTAGCATCTAATTTTGAGGCATGGGGTAAGCCAACATTGGTTTGACATTTCAAATTGATAAATCTTATAGGGACAATGTCTTCTCCCAAAAAAATATTACAATTCAGATAATTAATAATGAGAGATATAATAATGAGAGATATAATATATGATATTGTTTGTTTCTTCATTGATAAAAACCCATTGCATATGATTAGGACACAAGATATGACACATCTTGTGGGACATAGAAGTATATTGTTGACCATTTTCGTACAAATCCTGATTTTACTTTAACAGGATTGCGTAATTTGTTAAGAAGCAAAAGTCAAACAAAAGCTGTAAAACGACAACATAAAGCAAAAGGAATAATTGTTTTTAAGAAAACAACTTAGTTGTCAAGCACAATGTTTCTCAACTTGCAAGATTTTTATTCAAAGGAACAGAAGAACAAGAAAAGAGGGCGTGAAAGTGTAAATGGGAGAATATTTTCTAGTTTTGGGAGGAAGTTAGAGCTATCAGGTTGAGCATTTCAATTTGAATCATGTTATGTAGTCAGCAAAATAGCTTATTCCAAACGCATAGGTTTGGAACAGAATTTGTATAACTAGGATAAGGGGAAATGCAACACGAAAACTTTCAGCATCTACCTTGATTATGAAAAGACAATATCTTAAGCAATTACAACTATTTGATGAAGACACGCTGGAACTACATGTTTCATGCAAAAATGGACAAACCAAAATTTACATTTTCTTTTTGCCTTTTGCTTTTAAGAGTATCTTGGTGATGGCTGAACATAGTTTACAAAATTAGTTTCCAGAACAAGCATAATAATACATTACGGTGCAAAAAAAAAACAAAGAATTGCTGCTTTTAAGTAACATAATATAAATAAAAGAACCAGGGAGATATCTGTAGAACTTCAAATAAACGTGATCACTTTGCATCTCTCTTGAACTAAATGAGCCCACAGATGTGGTTTAACTTCACGCGGAGGCTTGTTCAGCAGCAGCTGCAGCGGCTCGCTTCTTGGCGAAGTATTCATCAGCACGTGCAAGGTTCTTGGCAACTGATGGCTTAACCCACTTCTTGCGTCCAGGAAGCACAGTGAGGGAACAGCCAAGAGTCTCAAGTTTCTCCTTTGCTGATGCCGAATAGGCACGTGCTTTTATTGTCAACTTCTTGGTTAGTTCTCCATGGCCCAAAATCTGAAATCCACACACAACAAACTATTGTTTTCATCTTTTCCTTTGAATCACAGATATATTTTGCAATTTTCTTGATTAATCAAGAGTTCAAGACCAAAACTGTGAACCTTAAGAAGTTCCATGCACTGCATGATTAAATAAGAAGCAAAGGACTTGCTTAAATATACTAACAAGTTTGAAGTTCTATAGAGCTCAGATTTTTGCACAAATATTCTTGTGTTTTTTGGGAAACCAGAGAACCATTTACAAAGAATCAAGCAGTTAAGTTTAACCAGAGCAAGCTAAAGTTTAACCCCAAACACGCCACAAATGCAAATAAACTTGAACATAAGACTAAGATCTATGAACATTTATGCATTTACAAACGGAGTAACTTCATTCAACACAGAAAAGGGGCACATGATGATCTTTTTAATGGTAAGTGGTACAGGAAAAAGTAGCACCCACATTTGTTATTAAAGATTAAACATCATAATAGATCTACACATCATGAACGATTATGGAGAAGCAAGAAATCTGTACCTTCAAAGGAAGTTTCCTGTCTCTCCCTGATGGGTTAATAATACGTTTTTCCTTCAGTGTCTCTAGAGATACCTCTTCCCCATCCTGAAATCTAGGTTCAATGTCCCTCAGATTTACATGGACATATTTCGGTAATCCCGCACGCATACCTTATTAAAAAGAAGAAAGCGAATTAAAAGATAGTTCTAAAAGGGATGCACAGACACATGAAGTTTTATTTTCATTTTGATATAAACATAGACATAAGCATGAACATTAATCAAAGTAAGAGAGCTAACATGCAGAAGAAAGAAACATTATAAAATAAAAACTTTTAAAACAGATGTATGGACGAAATTGGGGCAGAAAAAAAGAAATATATCAATATCAGAGATGGAGGATACAAATAGTAAAGATATCTGGCATAAGATCTTAGGAAGATAAATTAATGTAGCGGAGCTTGATATCATCCAAAGTGCAAGTTCATAAGAATTATTCTTTCAGGACATCAAACTGCATAAACTCATATTTCCTCCAAATGCTTGTCGGAAAATCAACATATTGGAGATATATTGAACATTATGTGCAGCCCCTCCAATAGATGAATCCTGTCTTTATAGCGAATAACAACTTTATAAATTTCCAGATATAATATAGCAAGCATATGCATTTAATTGTTTATTATATGTTAAATTTGCAGGAAAGTAAGATGTTTTAGCAGCAAATTATCTTCCTCAAGTAAACTTACTATCCCTATTCGGTTTTAGAAGCCAAAGCATCTTCCTCAAGTAAACTTACTATCCCTATTCGGTTTTAGAAGCCAAAGCATCTTACAGGAATCATGCCATGTAAAATTAGTAAAGCAAACAGCTAAAAAAACAGCAAATACTAAAAGAATTCAGTGTTGAATTTAGCCAAAAAAACTTTCCTTTGTAGTATAATGAAAAAGAAGAAACATCCCAAAGATCAAACTAAAAGAAACAAAGATTAACATGACAAGGGGTAAGAATTTCTAGTAGTCTATCCAACAAAAGTTCAAAGGGGAGAAATCTATAGTTGATAAAACATTACACTCTAAGGATGTACATTGAGATTCTTTCTAGTAGAAAATGATATGGCTGATAGTATATACTTTTCTTACTAATGATATGGTTACGAGTAACATTTTTCTAGAGCACTCTCTGAAAGTAGGATCCGAATCTAATCAGAATAAAGTTCATATGAAGCATGGTCATGATACAGACAAGGAACAAAACGTGCAGGCAAATTATCTAAACACCCAAAATCTATGTGTACAAGTTTAAAAGTGTTTGGTGATGAAATTACACATTTACTAAACATAAGCACGCCTGTAATAAGTTTAAAAAGTGCTTGGCAGTGGAATTAAACATTTTTCTTATTCAATATGTTGGAAGTTGAAGTATTACTGAGATGTTGAAGTTCTATGGGGGAAATATGCAAAACGCGGATATGACTTGAATGACCCGTACCCAGTGGAAATAAAGCATAAAACTTTTCCAGAGATTCTTCATTTTAATCACCATTCTTTGGCCGTTGTTTGACATTCTTCAGACCACACAGAGGTTGAAGCTAGATTGTGAGATTCGATTAGGTTACAGTTAGGTGAAGGTTCAGCTTTTATTCAGCTTGTGCTTTTTGTATATTCCCAATCAAGCAAATGTGTAAGCACCAAGAGTGATTTTTACCAAATTAATCACTTTTAAGTATGCTTAAACAAACCTTCAATGAAGTAAAGTTGAAAGGGATGCATACTCACAATCAACATCTTAGATAACTTTTAAATAAGGGTAACTTTAACCAGTACCCGGAATGCAATGCAGGAAAGTGGGTATTGAAAGTCCAAGTCCACCAGTTCTTCATGTACTAAATCTATAATTTTCCAACACAAAAATACCATTTCTATTTCCTTAACCAGTGCCCTAAGCTTCCCCTCGATAATTGTAACAAGTTTATTTTACATGAAGTGGAAATATTTCATTAGACGTATTAACAAGCACGGCACCTATGCAAGATTTATTCTTATTCAAGTGTACATGCAGCACAAATTCAATGAAATAATTGCAAATCATTTCAAGCTCACAGCAAAAAATTGAACACAAATTTTAGCAACAAAGCAAAATTGTTGATGTAAACTACCTCCTGCAATTCCTCTGAGTTTAGGGATTCTTCTATAAAGTGGCATTTGACCACCTTCAAAACCTGGTCTAACACCAGGACCAGACCTTGATTTCTGACCCCTCATACCAAAACCACAACTTGCACCTTGCCCAGATGCTATACCTCTTCCCTTTCGCTTCGCCTTCTTTCTCGAACCCGGTTGAGGGCCCAAATTATCGAGCCGAAACCGGACACGGGTAGGGTCAACAAACACGGGCAATGCACGAGCCTTGTTAACAACTAAAAGGGGTTTTCTTTGTTGTGATGAGAAATAATGACACTGAGATGGGTTTGTTTTTAAGGTTTTGAGAGTTCCCTGCAAGAATGTGAGAGAGTGAAATTGGGTGAGGAATGAAGAGATAGAGAGATTGAAGAGAAAACGAAAGGGAAATGGAATACCTTGAATGGAGAAGCAAGAGATGGAAGAGTAATGGGATTTCTGGAGAATGAGAAGGAAGACATGGTGGAGAGAGGAACGAGTGAAGCAGCCATAGCCATGTCTCTATGTTCTGTGCTTCGATTTCCACTCTGAAAATATAACTCAACGGATAAGATAAGTTTTACGATTCCTCTTTTCAGCTAAAACAGATTAATACTGCCAAAATCGATTAAACTGTAATAATAATATGTGATGATAAATATATAAAAAATGTCACAGTTCACTCAACTCATACTCTCATATTTTTTATATATTTATCCTATCCTCACATAGTTAATCGATTTTGGCAGTATAAAAAATGTCACAGTTCACTCAACCCATACTAACAGGTAGTGAAACCAACGTATCGTTGATTCAAGTGGTACATGTTTAATTCCTCTTAAATAAGGTTTTGAGTTCGAGTTTGTGGATGAAAAATGTCCGTTAGGAAAATTAGCTCCACATACATATGGATGTTCTCAGCTCAGATAGGATTGTCTTCAGTGCGAGGATACTTGTAGGAAACCAAAAAAATTAAATAGTCAGTGGAATACTAATTCTTTACCCAGACTAGAGATTATTAAGGTGTATTTTCTTACTCTCAACAGCATATTTTTAATTCAGGAGATAAGAATATTATGCAAAATCTATCGTGTAAAGTGTTTAAATATCATCAACCATTTAATTTTTATTATCAAGTTTCACATTGAGTTTTGAGAAAAAAACATATGAACTAACATGGCATGAATTTGATGTATTATCTGTGTATCATCTATTATTCATATTTAGTTTAAATAAATAATATTTAATATAGTAATTATATATAAATTTTTACACTAATAATATATATTAGACTCTTGAATTATCAGTCCATAGATGATAAATGACCGTGTAATAATCAATAAACTAATTATATATATATATATATATATATATAATAATTAGGCTCGAGTGTGTAAAAGTGCACTCCAACCATTTCCTATTCTATTTTTCATTTTCACCTCTCCATGTAACTTCATGATTCTAGGCTTCTAGCACGTTTCATTCAGTAAAACTCGGCTGAACACTAAGATTTTATGCCTACTTTTTTTTATTTCATTATTTTGAAGACCAATTGAAAAAAGAGTGTAAAATATATACTAACAGTGTAAATATTCATTATCCACCGTTTATTTGGACTCCAACTTTCTATGTCATAATTTTCAATTGGTTCTGCCAATTCCTGAGTTGTTAAGCCCAAAGGTCCTGGGCTTTTAAGTTTTCTACTAGCATCTTCAGTATGGGCTCGTTTAAACATACACTGTTTAAGTCCAACATTGAAATCGCTTACTAAGTCAGAAACTCAACCATAAATTCCATTATTTTTCTTCAGAAATCAGGTGGGTAGCACACTAGCACGGATTTTAAGGTCGTTGATAGAGAGCAAAGAAAACATGGGTGTGAATATTAATTTTTATGTTAATAAATTAATTTTCATTTATTACAAATTATAAAATTCTTTGTAAAACCAATCGATCAATATTTTCAATTTTATCTTATAAGGAACGATTGAATTCTATTAAAGTTCATATTAATGTATCCTAAGTGAATTGACTAAGTAGAAAAAGAAATATTATATTGAAAAATTATGTATTCCATGTCTTAAAAGTGTTATATATGGTTATAATTATCAATGCAAAATTTCTATTTCTTAAATATATCCTTAGAATTAGTTGACTGAAACCTTATTTTTTTCTCTCTAGAAATTCAATAGATAATATGTTTGGAAAGGACATAGCAAGAACCACCGATCAAAGCACGAGGTTGTAGTCTCTTTGATGAACTTAAAATCATGCTTAACTTAGATTTTAGTAAGCAAAAATATCATGAATGAAACTTATAAATATGATAAAAATGACATCGGTTAGTATTGGAGATGTGCCATCACGACATATATGTGTGTGATTATGCTATATGTAGTGAACAAGATCCTCCATCCTATATGTACCACTTAGGATGCATTATGGAATTGATCATAAATCATAATTCATTGTAGTCATTTGAGTGTAAAATTAATTCATATGAATTAATTGTATAGCCTGTAAATCCAATGCATAACCAAAATAGAGGCTTCACTCTAATTTGAGGTACAAGTAGGAAAATAAAATAAAATACCTCAATTAGTTGAGTCTACGCTTTATAGTTCATTGCCTATGCAAATTGAGGCCACTGTAGTTACAGTAGTTGATATGGAACTTCATTGACAACAAGAAGACCATGATGCAAAAAAATTGAACTCAATATTCGGTCAAATAAAGTACTCTCTCATCTAAAATATAAGATTACTATTATTATTATTACTATTTAATATAAGGTTTCTTCCCTGTTGGGAATGAAGGCAAGCTACGATAGAGAATAAGCAAGGCATGTGGTAGCATTCTTGTGAAAATAATAGGAGAAAGAACCGGGAGTACTGCACCCAAAGGCATAGCATAAAGACATTAGCACGAAGGGTTACTTTTTCTAAGAATTGAAAAGGGTATATATAAAAATGGAAACTGCAACTGTAAAATCAAAGTAACTAAGCAATTATTCAATCACAGAAAGTTAGATGCATATCAGCCAAATGAACTCAATCCTTGGCTCTATTGTGACAAATACAGTAAGTAGTGTGATGAGAAGAGTGAATAATCTAATAACTTGAGACATCCATTTTTGGGGTCTGCGTGTATAAGACCAATCACCACTACCATTCAATAATTTTGGCACTGATTCAAGGTGTGTGTAATTGAATGCTTATAGGCTACAGACAATTCTATGATTCGTCTTCTCAGCCAACGCCCCACCTTAGTACGAAGATAGTGATGTTACTTTGGTTGGTTCCATCTGGTAACTTGTTGCTACAGATTCAATTCACTGGGTTCAACTTAATTTGCAAGACATCGATTATTAGGTCTAAAAGAATTTTACCTCAACGAAAATCCTTTGTCCACCATTGAATATAGATTTCTCTTGTCTTATCTGCCATAAGTACGAGATCAATACAACAATGAAACAAGATTTATCATCTGAATAACTATTTTCAGTATGGATCCATTGGTGTATTTAGATGATGAAGAAGAGTGGTCTATGAATGCACTTGATTTTAATTAATGCATAGCCTCTCTTACAAGGTAGCTTCTTCTTTTTTCATTATATCCATTTCAGGTGGCGTGGATGGGGAAAAAGGACTTAGCTTCTGGACTAGAGTGCTTCTAACACTAAAAAAAGTCTCATATAGTCACGGAGACTTATAGTGATGGAACCAATACCTGTTAGTAGAAATTACCTTTACTTAAGGTGGTGATCATGCATGCTATCACTGTATATTTGGGCCTTTGGCTACACCATTTTTCGGCGCAGGTAATAGTTGGACAATACTTTTACCTACAATCCATTCATAGCTATATACTAAAAAACATCAGAGTTAAAAAACAAGGTACTATAAGTCATTCCTTTCCCTCCTTCCTAAAATTACCCCATTATCAAATTTCACTGCATTTCCCAAATTCCAAATTTTGATTGATGCTACCACTGAGTCCATACCCAATTAGTAACCATTTTAGTCACGGCTCAAGCTTGCTCCCTTCTTCTATACCACGGCAACTCATGTCTACAACATAGTTACATAATTCCCTTAATTAGGCTACATATTGCTTATCAAATTTCATGTACCATTTCTTGAAAAAGGAAGTCTTATAATAATAATATAAAAACTGGGAACTCCATAGAACTAGGTATCATACATCAAAATCGGTATTGCCTTACTACCACACACAACTGTAATGATGTAGTCCATGTATTATATATAAAGATGGAACAGAACTCAAGAATGAAAGGTGGCTCAACTTATACACGTGATAACAGAAAGTTGTTACCCTATATAGTAGTGTCTATGTTAAATTATTTGGACTTCTAACTTGGATGGATTGTTTCTGTCACGAGTGTCTTGTGGTTGTTATTAATAAATTTTCCAAAAGTGTTACACATGCCATAGAATCTAGAATCCTGTTTTTCTTGTTATTTAACCTTGTAGTTGTGCTACACATAGTAGAAATAGAATCCATGCTTTTCTTGTTACTGAATCTTGTAAGTCTGCCACACGAGGTGTAATTCTTGAAACTAGACATAGATTTATCATAATTGGATATTTCATGGTGAAAAACCAGTCTCATTTGAAGGTGTCTTTTTTAAAAAACCCAATTGAGACATAATGCGTCTTTGAAAGGAAAACTGCCGATGTTAGAAGTCAGAAAAGTTGATGTTGCGCTAAGGAAATCCTGGTCAACCTTCACACCAAATATATAACTTTTATTGAAGTTCACCTTCAAGCCTCAAGCAAGCTCAAAACAACAAATCATACTCTTCATACACCACAAGTTGGAAGAAGTAGGTTTATACACCAAAACATAATTGTGTCCTTGTATCTTCCTTTGATCCATAACAAGGACTTCAACTTTATCACACTCACTAGTTCCTCCATACACACCCTTTTATTATTATAGATAGCATCATTTCTACATTTTCAAAGTGACTAAATTTTAGCTATCCAAAGCACAAAATAAGCTACTTTCAATAAGCAACCCCTAACTCACACAAGATATTATAAACAGTGAGACATACTAGTTGAAGGTAACACTCCAAAATCCCAACCAACCATAAAGAAGTTGTCGAACTCGATAAAAGAAATGACAAGAGAATAAAAGATGATCTATAGTTTCCTGCTGAGCTTGACAATAAACACACAATAGGTCATTACCAATAAAGTTACCACCCCTCTTGGTTAATTTCACTTACATAGAATCCTATCTAAGATAATTCTTTAAGCTTCAAATGAGCCAAAGACTTCCAAATCACATTCCATGTGCAACTTTCGATCCTCTAGACTAGACTCGTTCACTTGCCAAATAATTTTGTAAGCCGACTTGATCAAATAACAATTAGACACATATCGATCCATATTTGTTTGTCTTATGCATTCTTCTTTATTTCAATCAAACTCGAAAGCATAAAAAACTCCTCAATCAAAGCCAATTGAGAGGTTCTCTTCTCCAATGAAGCTACTAATTCCACAACCCCTCCCTCCAAACACCTAAATGTCTAACAAGAGCCCCCTTATCTCTGAACACAAATTATGAAGCCTCTCAAACGAATCCTTCAAAGGATACTCCCCACTCAAAAATCCTCCAAAAATCTAATGACTCTCATTCCCCACCACTTTTTTAAAACCACCCTTAAGTCTTCCTAAATCATTAACTGACCCTCCCACCCAATTCTTCAAATCTCTACCAGAGTGACTTAGAGGGCCCACCAAAACCAGCATCACCCCAAATAGAAACAATTTGAACCCATACTTAAAATTGTAAGACTTTAGTCCAAATAGTCTCTTTAGTTTAGGTATGTAGTGATTGCCAATCACTGATTGGTTTAAGCATGTTAAGTAGTTGGCTGCTTCATTTTAAAGCTCTTTTGATTGTACCCGGCCTGCAGTAGGTATAAATAATATTTATCAGTGCCCATAAACACATTTATTTAAATAATGTTTATTTATGTCCAAAAACATATTTATTTATCACTTTTTATGTGAGTATATTTTATAATAATCAATATATAATGACGTACTTTTGTTTGCACCCATTTGTATGTGTAGAGATAGTCTTAGTATCTTACACTTCTGGGTAATTGTTTTTTATCAAAGGTATTTGTTTTGTTATTTGGATGGTTGACATTTGTTTTTTTATAGTTATGTAGAAATGATACTATTTTTAACAACAAGAAAATGGGTTTAGAGGAGTGTTGGATGAAATCAAATTTAAGGTTTAGTTTCGGATCAAAAATAGATTTAAAGGGATTTTCATGTCATGATTTGAATTAGTCTTTAATCCAATTTTGTGCTTAGATTGTTACTATTAAGCACCTTCTTGAGTGAATGGTTGTTTGTTTTTCTTTTGTATTTTGGTGGGGTTGTCTCCTCTCTTTTTGATGTAATTTTGTCCATATTTAAATAAAATTTACTTGCCAAAAAGATAGCCATATTGAAATTTAAATATAACATTATTTTAACCATAAGTTAACCATCTTATATAAAAATAAGTGAAGTATCATTGTTAGAGGTTGACAGTTTGAAAGAAAATGCATATCATCAGGACCTAAAGCAAACAGAGAATAAAATGATGAATAAGATAACATTAAGAAAATCCAAATCCATGTACATGGATTGAAAACGACTTTGTATATGTAATCTATGAGAAGATAGCAACATTGAAAGAATAAAATAACAAATGTGGGGTTGAGGCTATCCCAACTTAGATTGCAAAAACCCTAATGATAGATAGTGTGTGATAGCAACCCTTCGTTGATACAAGTCTAAGTCCTGTGGGTACAATTTTACACCCAGAAGGAGGCATTGATCTACTGTGGACCATACATGACCTGTTCTCAAAACATGCCCCCCTCTTTAAACACAATAACCACTCAAAATGTCTACGTACCCTATGCCTTGTCTTGCTTTCTTTCTGGTATAATATAAATGCCCTTCTTTCATTCTTAGGGCAACCTTTAATGCTCAAAGATATGTCCTGTACATTTGATTGCCAACCTCTCTCGGTAAAGATTTTCTTTTGAGATTTTGTTAACTTAGTATTCAGACCACATGTGATTAAGACTTGTTGTTTTTGTTGATATTACCAATTTAGTACCCTTTTTTTAATTTTCTATCTATTTAGTTGATTGGTTTATTTCAATATTTTTCCACTTGTTGCTATAGCTCAATGGGAAAAAACTAGAACCAGAAGTTAAGGCATTATAAAGAATTAGTGGTGGTATAATATTAATTAATAAAAAAGCTATTATTATAGATTTCTCAGTCTCAAAATTTTTCTTTTCCCTTTTTCATCTTAACCAAACCAGATGAAGCTAGGTAGCAATTAGAAAATAAAATGATTAAGCCATTCACCCTTGCACTCTTCAATCTTCACACTCACACACACACACACTCTTTTTAAAGTCACGAGACCCTCTGTCCCTTATTGTTCATTCAAATTTTGTGTGAGTGTGTGTTGTGGGAGATAAGAGAGAGAGCCTGGCAGACGAACTGATAGAAAACTTTCAAACCTCTTTATCTTCTACCATCACTGAACTAGCCTCTATATTGCAGACTCAAACTGAAAGTCTCAAATTTTTTTGTAAAAAGTTTTAGTTCTTTCTTTCTATCTCCCTATCTGAAAGAAATAGTGTTTGCTTGCCTCATAACATTTTCTTTTTCTTTTTTCCTTTCTTTCTGTCTCTCTCTGTCGGTACCATGTAGGTCTTCCCCCACTGTACTACTACACCTTCACTTGCTCACACCTTCAAAATATTATTGATTCTCTTTTCTATTTTCTTCACTAACTCTTGTAATTTTCTCTCTCTATCTTTCTCATGTCTTTGTTGTATCCTTTACAGGAGACCAGAAGGGAACCCGTTAGACCTTAATAATTTGCCTGATGAATACTCTAGTAGAGATGGCAAACAAGTCCTCGAAGAAAGCTCCTCACCAAGTAAATAAACTTTTTCCCATTATAAGTAAATAAACTTTTTGATACATTAGCCTATTTCAACAAGTGACATTCTCATTAATTAAATATTTAACTTTTTAGTTTTTTGGGAGCTCAAGTAAGCCATACACTACTAATTAATGCATCGTAATTGATCATTCCATACAATATGTTATTATGTATACAGTGAGAGATATCAAAGCGCCCAACATAAAAATTGTTCTATTTTCCGAATCATGTCTCAATCAAACACACCATGAAAGCCTTTCATTTTTTTCCTCACATGTAAAAGTACTCATCACATGTTTTTATTTTCTTTCTATTTTATAATTTTCGGTTTTGTGCTCATTCTTCCTAACTCACTTTTTTAAAAAAATTCCTCCTCTTATTGCTTCTTTAATTTTCAAAGGGAAACTTCATAAAGGAGAAAGAAGAGGAAAACATAAAAGGGGTAGTTAATGAAAAATATAAATGATGGAGTTAGGTAAACGAGAATGTTCTTAAAGGGGAAAGAAGGGAGAACATGGAATTTGCTTTAATTAGAGGGATGTGGTTGCAGGTTATAGGAAAAAGAAAAATGGCGGGAGGGAAGGAAAAGAGGAGTGTGGGAAAGTGTATGAATGTAGATTTTGTTCCCTTAAGTTCTGCAAGTCTCAGGCTCTTGGGGGACACATGAACCGCCACCGCCAAGGTACCTACCCCTCTACGATTCTTCTCTCTTTTACCCTTTCTCAGAAGAATATTGATTGATTGATATAATATGTTAACAAAATAGGGGACACCTGTTGTTATTAACGATTTGGCCCATGAAAAAACTAAGTAGCGTGGTCATTTCAACCACACAAACAGTGGTGTTTGATTGATGTAACTCTTGAATTTGAGTGGGGGCTGGTTTTCTTTCTTTCTCTCTTTCTTTATTTCTTGTTTCATTTTTTATTCCTTTTCCTGTGCTTTGCTTTGATTTTGTGTGTGTTTTGGCTTCTTCAGAGAGGGAAACAGAGACGCTGAACCATGCTCGTCAACTTGTCTTCCGCACCGATCACACCCTTGCTGCACAAGCTGCTCCTCACCTAGGGTAAGAAAATATTCTCCTTTTTTTCTCAGTAGGTTCTTCATCACACATCTTATATCATCATCTTTAGTCTTTTATTTAAGGATCATCATCTTTGTACTCAAAATTTCTTTTTCAGTTCTTCTGGCATGGTACTATACTACCAATCACCCATCTTCACTTATGATAAAATCATGGTTTAAAAGAAGTCTCAAAGTTTAGTTGTGTTTATTAAAACGTTGATTATATCATTCATTAGTTAACCCCATCAAATTAATATAACTAAATGGTTAGTGATTTTTTTGTTACACACCATATTAGGAATAACACTGTTGATATAGTATTTTGTGATATCATCATCAGATGCTGTCAACCAATAGGAGCAGGTGGTGCAGGAGGTTATCACCCATCAGGCAACATGGGAGACCCAACAATTCCACCACCTCTAAGATTCCCAAGATACTTCACTGCTTCATCATCCTCATCACACATTCCACCACCACCACCACAACCACCATATCTCTACGCTTCACCTTCACGCCCACCAGTGCCTTTTACCTCACACTTCCCTCCACATAACGATTACTATGTTGGTCATGTCATGAACCCCACCCACCACAGCTATATCAATGTGGCAGGTTCAGGAGGAGGGGAATCTGGTGGTAGTTACACTTGTATTGGTGCACCGGTGGCACAATCGTTCAGCGGTGGTGGTAAGGACGGAACAGTGCAGAATCAGCAGGAAGAGTTGAATTGGGGAAGGAGCTATTCAGGTGGTGCTGATGCTTCAGCAATCAATCGGTTTCATGATGGTTTCTAATGAAGATTGTTTTTTTTCTATGAGTGAGTGAGAGTGAATGATAGTGTTGTTGTGTATGTATGGTGTTGTCATAAAGACACGGTATCCATAGAGAGAGAGACATAACAAGGTAGGTGACAAATGGGGTCATGAGAAATGAGGCGGTTTGGGTTTATCTACAGTAACTGGTGACAGCTTTTGATGTCATTGACGAGCTCAGCTACTTTGGCTTGGAGCTGTTGGTGTGGGTTAGGACTTGCATTTGTATTTGTAGGATACCAAGTTACACATTTCAATGAAGTTCACAAACTCTCCCTTTTCCCATTTGTGACTTACCTTTGCATGGCAACAAGGATTCCATTTCCCTTTTCTTTATTGATCTATATTTATTAATAATATTTATATATAAGTGATCGTCCAAGCAAATCATATTTCGATTTTTTTTACATTTGGGTTCGGTTGCAATGTAGGTCTTCATGTTACTAACATATTTGAAAGAGCAATCTTACTAAAATAGAGATAAAGAAAACTTAGGAGAACAAGTAGTGTTCATATCTACTAAATTTCTACAATTAACAAAAAAAAAGACACTTTGAACGATTGTTTATCCATTCCACTATAGACTAAGAGAATAAAGGAAAGCGTGCATTGAGAAGACTCCAAGAATTAATCAAAATGAGCTCCATCATCTTATCTTGGTGAAACCTCAAGTTCTTAAAGATCACTTTGTTCTGAACATGCCAAATAGTCCAAATTATAGCAAACCAAAGAGTCATCCATAAATGTTTTTTCTTGTTGTCCATCCATAACAAGTTTTCATGAATTGAGAAATGAGACTTTACTTCATTATGAATAACTGATGTAAAGCCAAAACAAGAATATAGATTTTGCCAAGTAGAATAAGATATTGGACAAGAGAAGAACAAGTGACTAGTAAATTCCTCCAACTCACCACAAAGAACATAATGAAGAAGGTCTTGTACTTCTAAACCCCCTCTTTGAGCTAGATTGAGTTTAGTTGGTATTCCATTCAAGGCAATTTTTCATACTAAGCACTTCATCTTTGATGGAACGTTACACGTCCAAAGCTTTTTGAAGAAAAGAAGATCGCATCTTTCTTCCTCATTTTGCAAAAATTGGTATGCATTGTTGACCGAGTACTTCTCACCTTTGTCATGTAACCAAATCCATGTATCATCAATGTGTTGTTTAGGCTGAAGGTCATTAATGATTTTAAAAAAATCAACATACTCCTCTTCCTCCCAAGCGAACAAGTTCCATCTCCATATAAGATTCAAGGTCCAAGTCCCATTACTCCATGAACCCAAGGAGTCAATAGTTGCATCTTTATCCAAAGTCACCTAAAACAATCTTGGAAATGAAATTTTGAGGGAATCTCTCCCCACCCACTTGTTAGTCCAGAATTTAATACAGGAACCATAACCTAAAGATCTACGAAGACCATCCGTTATCCAACCACAATTGATCTCTTCCCTAGTTTGACTAAGATTTCCTAATTCTCTCCACCAAGACGAACCCCTCCTAAAGCAATCAAGAAATCCATTCCCTCCACTACTCAAAAATCCATCCCCATATCTAGATCTGAAGACTTTCACCCAAAGAGCATCTCTCTCACTTAGTAATCTCCACCTCCATTTACCTAAAAGAGCTAAATTGAACACAAACAAGTTTTTGATCCCAAGACCCCCTTCCTCTTTTGGCTTACACACCTTCTTTCGTCTTGCCCAACCAATGCATTTTCTCTCTTCCCTCTTTCCCCACAGAAAACGTCTTTGAATTTTGTCAATCACATTAATAACAGAGATTGCGGCTTTAAAAAAAGAAAAGTAATAAATAGGTAAAAAGCATAATACCGATTTAAGAAGAGTTACTCAACCACCAAAGGATAAGAGCTTATGCTTCCAAAGAGAAAGTTTCTTTTTGAATTTATCGACAATAGGAAACCAAGTAGAGAGCCTTTTAGGATTAGCACCAACAGGAATCTCCATAAATTTGAAAGGAACAGAACCAACAACACAATTTAACATATCAACTGCTTTCAGAACAAAGTCACAATTTGACTTAAGACCCATGAAGTTGCTTTTGTGGAAATTAGTTTTCAACCCGGATGCCAATTCGAAATATTTCAGAATACTTTTACGCACCAAAATATTATGCTCATAATTCACACTTATAAGAAGGATGTCGTCCGCATATTGTAGGTGAGAGATAACATCACCATCATTACCAACTTTATACCCAATAAAAATGTTCTTCGAAGCTGCTGCTCTCATTATGCCGCTAAGATCTTCAGCAACAATCAGAAAAAGAAAAGGTGCAACAGGGTCCCTTGCCTTATGCCTCTCGCCATAGAAAATTCTTTAGTTGAACTCTCATTAACTAAAATGGAAACTGAGTTTGAATGAAGTAAAATTTTAGTCCACATCCTCCATGTATTACAAAAACCCAACCTATCCATCATATAAATAAGGAAATCTCAGTTCACCGAGTCGTAAGCTTTTTCAAAATCCACTTTGAGAATGAAACAATCACTTTTTTCTTCTTGATTTATAAGGTAGATTACATGAATGGGATGACATTTTATGTTTTATTTTATATCCTATCTATTGTCAAAAGTTCCATTAATCTTGATTTGGCATGGTCTTTTCACATGCGAAACCAATTGTCTTTCTTATGTTAATTAATTTTGTGGCCTTCTACAATATTCAATGGCCTACTCAATTCCAAATTTCCAAAACCTGTGGCACTCATTAGGATCTTCTAGTTTCTTGAAATGCTTAGGGTCTCCGTGTCACACAATGTTTGCACAATTACGGTAATAACATTGGCAGAATTTTGGAATCATCTTCACAACCATCTGCTGAATACTTCCTAAATTGGATATTTGAACAATCAAATATGCAAAATATCTAATTTCTTCTTTAAGAAAGCTTTCTCGCCCCTCCAAATTTACCTTATATAGTAAATTATAATTATTTTAAAATTTTAAAGTATAGATATGTCTGGCAGACTGTGAATGCAGCTATTTAATTTGTTAGGTAGATTTAATAGTGTCAACTAAATTCATTTTTTATTCAAGTCAATAAATTTTCCAAACACCTGCACCTGTGCCACTTTTACTACAATTCTATGCAATATATGTTTCATTGGGAGTCTACAAGAAAAAAAATAAAATAAGGGATATCTTATGTGGGTGATGTAAAATCTCTTAGGGCATTCTTTGATCCCAAAGACGAGAGAAGTCATGATGGTCCTACAACTAGGGTCAAGGCTAAGGCACGAGTCTTTAAAGTATCAAATGACACAATTGACCCAGTAGAGGGTACATGAGAAGGACACTTATGTCCTTAGGTTATGTTCACAACTTAGGTTTATTTTTTAATCAAATAAATGAGATTGCATTCTCATATAATCTTAGGTTTATTTTCATTCAAGTATTTTAGTATTTAATTCATGTAATATGAGTTGTGATTTATTTGTAACATGGTCCATATTCGTGACCAAGTAGTTCACCTAGGTTCAAGGGTAAGTTTTTCATGTGGCTAGGGCAAATGGGAGTCAAGGCATGATCATTTTGTTACAAGACATCCATCAAGACAAGAAAGAGGGCGTGTAAGAAACTTGGCCATCAAGCTAGGCATGTGGCATTTGAAGCTAGAGCCATGGAAATTCAAATGACATAATCAAATCTTCTCCAACCAACATGAGGATTCGGTTAGCATGAAAATAGGGAGAAGATTATGTAATGCACAACAAATCTGGCCAGAAGATAAAGCAAAGATATAATTTCCAACTAACATATTTTGACCACCATGAATCAAGGGATTGAAGATATCAAGGCCAATTTATTCAAATGCCAGATATCAAGGCCAATTTCGTGTGACCCCAAGACCAGCCTAAAACTCAACCAAATATGAACCGAAGTCTCTTCAACCCATTCAGCTCCAACCCTCCATCTAACCAAGGATCAAGCCATGACTCATTATGGTCCAAACCGTGGGGATTTTGAAATAAAAAAAGACTTGTGAATCTTCAAATAGATCAAAACTTGATCAATGCATCAACAACTCAACCAACAAAGATATCAACCAAATTACATTATTTAGGATTTTATCTACATGATTTAAATTAGGAGTTTACATCATTATTTCAAATTTATTTTAGCCTAAGTTTTAATTAGGATTTTTATTATTCAAGTTAATTAGGACTTAGTCTTTTATTTCAGCCCAAGACATTGAGATTGCCTATTTATGTAATTGAATTGTCATTAATAAAGTTAAGTTGAATTTTGATTGAATCTGAGTTGTTTTAGTTGAGAGCACTTCTCCTAAAAACCATAGGTTAGTCGTGGCCACCATACTTGTTCTTATCAAGCATCCTTGCTTGTGGCGGGCTTACATAGCTTATCAAGCAGCCTTGCTTGTGGCGTTTCCCCCCTTCCATTCTTTTCCACCTTCAACTTCCAACTCATTCACATAATTTCTATTCAAAACCAAATCCACCATCTCCATTAATCCAACCGAACACTAAACCTAATTCACCAACTCAATTCTAACCTAAACCCTACACACTTGCCTCACGCATAAAGCAAGCCTTAAACCAAGACTTCCCCACAAACACAACTACCCTATACCTTAAACACTTATCCTAGGCTACATCATAATCCAGCCAAATCAAATAGCCCCCAAACCTAACCAAAATAGCCCTCAAAAGCCCTATTTTCATACCAAACCGAATACGTAACATTCACAAACCTAAGATAAAGCAAAACGATCCTTAAATCAAAGGCCGCCCTTAGAGGTTGTCATCAGTGGGTGCATATCTGTTGTCCCACTTTTTGTACTACTCTGTGTACCATTAACTCTTATTGATTGAAAAAATATTTAAATTAAAATTGTAATTATTAGACATTTTCTGACCAATCATATATGTTAGCACATGAAATGACACAAACTAGTAGCATAACAGAATGCTCAAATCTCATGCATGTAACTTGAAAGTAAGTTTAAATGATGTTGTTGAGGAGATTCCGAGGATAGCATCATTATCCAAACTCGATTCAGTCTCATGCATGGAATCCAGCTTTAATATAATTGAATATTTGAATATATTTTACAATGATAACATACATGTAGGAATAGAGAAATATAAAGAGCGAGGAGGGTTTTTATGTGCAAAAGAAATTTTTTATTAAAAAAGTACCCAAGGTACTAGAAGATTACAAATGGCACAAATAAAAAGGAGGATTAAGAAGTATCCTTAAGATAATACAATGAATTTACATGCTAGTCTTAGGTTTTTTTTATGTGTCTTTCCATTTATCCAAAGTCACGTCTTCACATTTGTAGACTCAACAGTATCCTTGAAAGAAATTTTTTAAAGTTAAAAATGATATTATTTCTGATAATTTAAATAGACCACATGATTACCTACTAGAGGAAGGAAATATGAACAAGTAAATTATCTTACCATAAAGTAAAATCTTAAAATAATACTTTACAAGTTTTACCATTAATCTATTATTTCACACATATCTTTGTTTTATCCAACAAGGGATTTATGCTTTTCACTAATAGATAATATAACAAATACAACATTTATTGCAGTCATGTAGAAGAGATATTTGTGATGAAAATAGTGTTCATGGTAACGATAATGGTGGTAGTGACACCACTAACGTGAAGAAGGACTTAGCGATAGCTACAACATTGATTGTGACATGGTGTTCATTTCGATCACCGCCGGCCACCACTCTAATTGTCACTGCCAATTTAATGATTACCATTGCACTTGCCACCATCATTCTTACAGTTGCAAGACCACCATAACTATTCATAACAATAATCATACTAGAGATATTTTTCAATAGCATTCATTTTTTGGATTCAACAAAACTTTCAAATACATTTTATATGAGCACAGTACAATATCATATAAGAATCAATAATATATACATAACTATTGTTGTATGTGATCTCTTTAGCAAGTATTGTTATATGTATGACACATATAATATCGCTGACCATATGGAGCAATATTATATGTTATACTTATGATATCGCTTCCTTTAAAAAACGTTATTATATATGATACATGCAATAATACTTCTTCTAGCGTTCTGACAAGCGTTATTGTGTGTATCATAATAACGTTTGTTATAAAAATTGATGTTGTATGTATTATATATAATAATGCTTTCTAGAATGAGCTTATATTGTATGTATCACCGAGAACCATGACATTATTTACCCATACACATTAAAAAACTACAAATCCCATTTTTTTATTTTTTTTCATCCATTTTGAAACAGTGATACCCAAGTAAAAATACGTTCATTATTCCTCATTCCTACATCAATAGAGAATCCAAATATAGTTTCTTCTTATATCATTCTGTAATAGTTTTTTACATAATTTATGATTTATATATTAATTATTATTTTTGACTATTAAATAAGCGTAGTATAAATTAATAATAACTAATATTCTAATTATATAAAAAACTCTTATAATAAGACATTTATTAAACTCTGTTGAAGGGAAAGCATATGTTATTCATTTTATTTTCTTCCGTGAAAAAAATAATAGTAGTTGCAACTCACCTTATATGACTAATGCTTGAACATAAAGATATGTTATATTTTTCTCACTATCTATGTAATGATCGTAGTCAATCGAATGTACTCTTCAGACTTCAATGTTTCTCATCAGGATCAGAGGGACATCGATGTGACATGCTGTGGATCTTGGTATACATAGGGCCAGAACTACACTAGAAAAGTTCCATGCTATACTGCAAAATACTGAAACGGTGTGAGAGAGATAGATTATGCAGGCCCGTATCTTACGTGCAGAAATTAAAAGCAAAAATAATAATAATTAAGTGTTAATGTTAAGCAACGTAAAAGAAGAAAAGAAGCACGGAAAACTGATATGTCATTTTAGGCAGAAGGTAGTCTAATGATTAAGGTAAAGAAAAAATTAAAGAATAAAATAAAAGAGGATGTAAATTCTAGTTTTATCCATAGCAAATTTAAAAAATGAAGTTATAAAATGGTTTGATAGTTAAGGGTTATATGATTCAAATTTCGCCTATAACAAATACTAATATACTAGCCATTTTCGATCAAAAAATAGGTAGATTTTTTATTAATAAATAAAAAATTTAGACAACCTTTTCCAAGTAGGCATGACCTAGTATTTCCAAAATGATAAAGTTATAACTAGGGTTGGCAATAGAACTAACTTTGTATTCGTTCGAAACTTAAATTGTTATTTAGATCAAAAAATATAGTTCGTGAACCAAATGAGTCGAATTTGAGCTGCAAATTAAGCTCGTTAAATAAATGAATCAAACTTAAGTTGAATACAGTTCGACTCGTTAAGTTCATGAGTTGGCTCGACATACACACATATATAAGGAGAGATTTGTTCTCACCCATTCATTTTCTTAAATTCAATTGACCAAATCGATTAAACTTAAAAGTTATTTAAGATTTTTTTTTTTCCAAATCACTTATTTGGTCCGTTGAATTTAAGAATATGAATGTATGAGATTAAGTGTAACTAGTGTAACTTAACTTTGGTGTAAACGAATAACACCTCTATATATTTAGTACACTAACTTTTATGTTTATTCTCACGTATGCATTATTTTTTATATTTAATATTATTATATATAAATAACGTTATATATATATATAAACAATAGTTTTTTTAAAAAGAATTAATTGTTTGAGTTAATGGATCAAACTTAAGTTGAATACAGTTCGACTCGTTAAGTTCATGAGTTGGCTCGACATACACATATATATAAGGAGAGATTTGTTCTCAGCCATTCATTTTCTTAAATTCAATGGACCAAATCGATTAAACTTAAAAGTTATTTAAGATTTTTTTTTTTCAGATCACTTTTTTGGTCCGTTGAATTTAAGAATATGAATGTATGAGATTAAGTGTAACTAGCGTAACTTAACTTTGGTGTAAACTAATCACTCCTCTATATATATTTAGTACAAACTAACTTTTATGTTTATTCTCACATATGCATTATTTTTTATATTTAATATTATTATATATAAATAACGTTATATATATATATATATAAACAATAGTTTTTTTAAAGAATTAATTGTTTGAGTTAATGAACCACACTGAACAATTCACGAACTTTAACCAAATCGAACTCGAGCTAAAAACATAACTCGAATTGAACTAAGGTCGAATTTCTAACTAAGCAATCCTTATTCAGCTCAATTAAGCTGAATTCTGGTTTAACTCGGTTCGGCTCGTTTCCAGCAACAGTTACAACCCACCTTAACAAGATTATAATTCCATGTGAATTACTACTCGATTAGGAAGAAACAAATCCAAGCAATTTGTTTCTAAGAACTCAATTGCTATAGGTAAAGATATGAAGTGTGAGTGTTCATCTTCTTTAACTACTACTCCATCTTTAAAAAGGAAGGGAAACTACACTCTTTTTTAGTTATTTCCATCATCAAAGAACTCGCGGATTTAAACATCATGAAGATACTTGTGCCCGAAAACATTATGCAGATTTATATCCTTTTATAGCAGCTTTGGCAGTAGTTTTTCTCTGTCACTAACACGATTTGTCTGACTGTGTCTTTACTTGTCTCTTATGTTTATGTTGCATTAACTAGTCCACATCTCTTCTGAAACGAAAGAGAAACAAGATCTTTGTCTTTAATCTCCAGAAGCAATTATTTTATTGATATTCGCCAGCTAGTCATCGAAATACACTATGATGGTCATCCAAAACAATAAAACTTGAACTGATCAGTAAGCAGTTTTTTTATAAGTAATCATTATGCAGTTGATTTAGCTTCATCAAATAGTTTAAAGTTTTTTGGAGACGCTTTCATGTTAATTACAATGAGGTATCATATATCTTATTTGGAGGGTTTTATGTTGTCAAACATGGACTCAGAAACCGATACCGACATCTCCTCTCAAGTGGATATATGGATGAGAATAATTTTTTATATTAATATTAGAATAATCTAGCCAAAGTTTACATTAAAAACTAGCAAATAATATTGAAACAAACCCTAGTGTAAAAAGAAAGACAACACATAGAAACTATTACAAAAATCCCAACACAAATAAGAGCAAAACAGCCAAATACATTACATAAGCCAACCTGGGTGACATTTTAATAGTTTCTGGTATCTGTTTGATGAATGTGGGACTTTAATACTTAAAAATTAATTAATGAACCAGTGTGGCCAAGACCTTATTAGTTTTTGGTAGATGTTTCATTCCCCTTTTTAATTTAAAAATATATCTAATCTATAATGTTCCAAAATCCTTAGCACCGGCTAACTTATGTATATCTTTTAGTACATAACCTGCATTTGAAGATAATTTGGTTGCAGGGCATAAAAGAAGAGACATCGAGGTCAGTACTGCATAAAGAGACTGGGAAAGAAGATTGCTCCTTGTTGGCAATGCAGGTAATTTGGTTGCTACATCTAATCCAAAATATCATTATGTATTCTATTAAATTTGAGGAACTTTCAAATGTGTTAAACTCAAATTTATATTGTTTATCAGCTTGAACAATAATCATTATCATACACATGTGTGCATATATATATATATAAAGAGAAATAAGATTTTTAAATCGATTTATATAAGAATATCAATTCTAATATATATACATTATTATATTTATAAAAATTAATATAAAAACTCTATATATTTATAAAATATTAAGTATATACTTATATTTGTGATTATATATGTGATAATTATGCTAAAGTTTAGCTTTTTTTATTATTTAATTAGTTCAATTTTTAGATCAAATTCAAGTAGTTTAATTCTTGAACTAAAGTTATCAACTTAAATAATAAGTTTAGTTTCTAATAAATGTCATGTTGCTCCTATTAATTGTGAAAGTCAATCATATATATTTCAGAAAAAAAACTCAAAGGATTATGTAAATTTGGTTTGAAAAATTATTTTTAGAGTAGCTCTTTGAGGAATTAATGTTGCCAATTAAGGAACTAAAAGAACTTTATGTTTGGCTTTTGTCATTGAAATGAAAAGAATGAGAGAAAGTAAATAGGAGAGACACGCGGCATACAGTGTAAGAGTTGAAGGTTGGGCCGGCCATAGCATGCACTGTGTGTATCTTCTGTGAGGCCACTTTCCCTTGTGAGCAGGGAAAGTGCAGGCAGCAATAATAATATTATTCAGTAGCAGAGTGTTCCAATGGTCGATGCATAAACTTATCTCTATAATTAAGCAAAGCTTTCGATTGGTATGTACCTTCCAATAGTGGACCATATTCCTCTACTGAAGTATTCAGACCCAAACTTACCTTAAACTGAAAAAAGAAAAACATGACACCTCCTAGGCCCCCTACACAATGATCCAATTTTTGGATTGAGTTTCACTTAATGGAACAGTCATTTATTCATCTGACTCACAAGATGTGAACATACAATGTTGCAAACTATGGAAACCTCATAAATGATTTTAGGTCTATTCCATGCAGGGGCCTGCATGGCCCGGGCACTTTTGCATGGTTCATCATTCAACCATTCTGAAGCTTTGTTTTCTGTTTGGTCTGGTCTTGTCTGCAACAAAAAATTACTTCACAGTTAATTGCAAGTGTTTAGTCTTATTCCAGCCACGCTGCAAAACTGAAATATGTCATGTGTGTGAGTGTGTGTGTATGAAAAGTGCTTGTGGATATTTTTGTTTGATATTTATCAATACACCATTATTCAAAGTGTTTGTTGGGTTGGTATACTGCTAGTAAGTTTCTCAAGATAATTGCATGAAATTGGGGTTTAATGTTCTTTATCTGCCCTTGTCAGTGAATGGTGGGTGTGCCCATGGATTTGTATTGCAGTTATCAGTGACTTGAAGTGGCGACTTGTTTTGGAAGTAGACTCAGTACAGGACCTTCTACTATTGGAAAGTGACGGAAATTTGATCTTATGATTTTTTTTCAATTTTTAATTTAAAAATAAGTATAAATCTGGATCCTTAAATATTGTTTGATAAATATAAATATCTCTATCAACTATTGGATCCTCTAATATCCTATCCAATACTGAACTTAGATTCTAACAGAAAAAAAAAATTAAGGATACAAAATAAATATTATTTTCAATTAAAAATTATCCTTCCTCCAGTTTCCATGATCAAGAGCATTACGCTGATTGTGCAAGAGAAAACTAAAATTATTATTCAAAAGGAAATTTTGTAAAACTATATCTCTGGTTTATGTGATATTTAAATAATTATAGTCCCAAGTATCACACTTTAGACTTCCTACCAAGTTAAAAATAAAAAAATTGAAATTAAATAAATTTATTATGTGATAAACGATGGATTCACTTAATAGATGACAAAATGTGAAAGTATGTACAAAATTCTAAGTGTAAATTTTAACTAGGTATTATTAACACAAATCTTACAAATATTCCAATAGTTTTTTTTTAATTTTGACATGCATGACCAGTCTAACCCAATTAAGTTTACATATACCATCCTCTCTGGAATAGTCGTCTACCAAAAAGTCTAATATTAGATCCAAATTCTAACATATGGTACTCAAAGAAATTTATTTCATAAATTATGAAGTGACATGAAAAAATTAAAAGGGACCACCGAGGCAACATAAACATAAATGAATGGAAAGTTGGAAACATGATATGCTATGCATATATATACGAGTGTTTATGAGAAACTGCAAAGTTTGGGAGGCCCCTTCTCGCGCATTTGTTCCTGCTACCAACTTCCAATACCATAATCCACCCACCAATTTTTCCTTTACTACTCAATGGTCTTGTTCATTTCTGTCCTTAACTTACGTTACATCTTTGTCACTCTTTCTCTGTGATCACAGTGAATAAATGTACTACTGGTGTGCCTCTTCATGCATAGGTACTGTGTATCTTTTGTGAAGTAGAGTTGCATGAAAGAGGGATGTGGTTAAGAAGTGTGTGATTAAGTGCCTTATTATATATAATAAGATATTAAGCTAAAAAACTATAAATCTCATGTCTGTATGAGAACATCTGTACCTGCAAAAAAGGGTAGTGATGCTTATAATAAGTGTAAAATGTAATATAGGTAGGACTCTTATGTGAAACTAACCTAGGGGGCCTTAGAATTCAGCATTAGGGTTCATCATTTATGCTTGTGTGGTCACTAAAGTAGAGTGCATGTAGGTCATGGAGTCCGGGAATGCCAACAAGAATGTTTTGGTTCTTCTCACTGACTTAGTGTGTGGCCCTGCCACTAGCTCTTTTGAAGTTTTGGTGCTTTCATGTTGGGAATGAATTTTTAAAAAAAAATAATTTTCACCCACAACTCTCCATATTAATTCTGCATCAGCTTTATGAATGATTGATTTGTTTTTCCTCACTCTTGTATTTAAAAAATGCAATTTGTATTGTTTCTCTTTTACCTTTTACATTTTTTAAATTCCATTTCTATGCTAAATGATAAATTTTTCATGTAAACTTTATTCCATTTAGAAATTCTCTATTCAAGAAAATGGAGAGGAACACATTCCTTAAACGATTTATCTAAATACTAAGACATTGTACTAAATAAGGTAAATTGATAGCCAAACGCATATTTTTTATCCGCAGTTCATTTAATAAAAGGAAATAGTGAGTGTGAAGAGAACACATTGATACACCTACTCACACCCATATTATCCGATACAACTCAGACAGTTAGAAAGGCTCCAAACTCATTTAATAAAGGAGAAAATAAAACTAAAAATTGAGCATTAAGAAGGTTTGAAGAATGAATATAAATTGAGTACATTACCTCATTTAGATTAAAAATAGAATGCTAAACAATGACATTATTTCTAACCAGCCAAAGGAACAGAATAGTAACGACCAAATAGACACCTAATGTTTATGACACTTTTTATCCAACAGAAACAAATTCCAATGAGAAAGAAAGTCGTTCTTGACACCAATGGGGATAACAGAATAGAGTTTGAATCAAGAGTAGAGTTTTTACCAAACACCACAAGATGAAGGGCAAGTGAAAAACAAACAATCAACGAATTCTTCTATCATATTACAAAAAGCACACCCTATTAGAACTTGATCACCTAGAGCTCCACGTCTAACTAGATAATGTAAATAAGTAAATGAAAATAATCATTTAATTAATTGATTTAAAGTTGTTATTATATTAAGAAATCACCATGGTTTATCTTATCAAGTTGATGTGTAAAAACTATTAATTTTTTTAAGGAAAAACCACTATCATAGAATAATACAATTCAAACAATTAATTAATCTGTTTCATAAAAAAAAGGCAGTTGGTTGCACGAGTCGTTGAATGGCTATTTGCTAGAGAACGAATTCTTACCTGTTTTAACAAAATATAATTGTGTAGATGATTATAATCTAAGGACACATACTAATATTTTTTTAATCCTACGTAGAGTTTTTTTTATGAGAGTGAGAGAGAGACAGTTGTATAGTATAAGCTTCTTTTCAAGAGTATAAAATCTATACACAGTTAGTGTAAAGATTTATACAAATATATTATATCATTCATTTTGATTACTTTTTCTAAAAAGATAAAGATTATTAAATATCAATACTGAAATGCGATAACAGTATATAAAATTCATACACTGTCCATGCATATTTTTTTTTTCTTTCTTAAATGCCTCGTACATTGATTTTTTTTATAAGCAAATGAATTAAAGAACGGCACAAGGAGTGCCAACCCGATTACAGGTTATAAGAGTGTTTAATACACATAATAGGATCAATACACCATTGTACGGTAGAATAGAATTTAGGAGCAACATTATTAGAAAGTCAAACCCAAGATCTAATCCAGATGAAATCTAATATTTGGATAAACCTAGGTTGTTCTCCCCTAAAAATGACATCATTCTGCATACTCCAAACACACTAAATCATAGTGAACTACATCATTCTCCAAATCAAATTCCCTTCACCGTACTTCCACAAAGACTCGTGAAGTTCTAAGAAATAAACAATAGTATTTGGGATAAGAACCTGAACTTGAAGCCAAGAATAAAAGTCATTCCAAACATTACCCACAAAATCACACGAGAGAAATAAATGATCCAGATTTTCGTCATGCAACAAGCACAAGCTACAACTAAGATCCCCTTCCCCCAAAATATTCCTCTTAAAAAGTTCAGACTTTGTAGCCAATCTACCTCTAATCACCTTCCAAATGAGACAACAAACATTTGAAGGAACATATTTAATCCAACTCAAATTAAGAATATTACTTGTATGAGAATGTGCAACATTCATCTGAGCAAGATAAGCAAATTTAACTACATAACAACTAGATTTATCAAGTTTTCATTTCCATCTATCACTAACACCACTTTTATAGGAATGATGTTGAATAAGATCATAAAGTCTTCTAGCTATCTCTTCCTCCCAACCAAATAAATATCTCCTCCACTGAATATTTCAGATCCAATTCTCACTATACCATGCCTAGTACATTGATATTATTACCATTTGTTAAATCAAAACATTTGTATATATAAATAATTATGCGCCATTTAAATTTTTTTTAGGAAACTACCGAATTTAAATCTCTAAGAGATAGAATAGTTTAATTTGATAATATTGTTTTCGTTTTTAAAACCTTCGTCAAAATCCTTTTTACTGTTATCCATTTTGCAAGTAGCATTATCATATTTATTTTTATAATCATCCCTAAAACTATAATTTTTTATAAAATTGATTTCTACATAAAGATATTACTAAATTAGTGACTAAGAAAATGTTTCTCCCATGCATATTGTTGAATCTATACTTTCACATCATTAATATCTCATTTTAACTTTTTATTTACATTAGTGTTACTATATTACCCATTTTAACTTGTTTTTGTTGTGACTCTATAGTTTCTTGTTGACCTATTAATAATCTAAAAAGTATCATTATGCCATGATCAAGTTTATCAACTAATAAAGTTTAAAGAATAATTAAGAAATATATAATTCAAACTAACTACTTGTAAAATGTATAAAATTTAGGAGGCAATTTATGCATTTTCCCCTTCTTTTTCTCATTTTCATGCGGACTAGGATTATTAAGCTATAAAGTTGTTTGGGGTGCTTGTATAGTTGAAGACAACCTTTTCGGGCCTATTTTCACAGTCATTTAACTTTAGTTCTTCTTAGATTGGGCTGTCAGAACCCGTCATACTGAGGAGCAGGTAGATTATTATTTTCATAGCCCATATTACACTACATTCTGGCTTTAGCCAGCAAGTTATTTCCCTACACTATACCTATCATCTTTGTTCCATACTAAATGTTAGAGATATGCTTGACAAATTCATTATAATAATAACAATAGTTTTGCTTGGTATCTAGTGTCCTTAAAAGATAAGTTTTTATTATGAAACTATATACATAACTTCTCAAACTAATAAATTTATGTAAATAGCTTTAGCTTGTATTATGGAAGTGAAATATAAATTTGTTGAAGTCCCAAATTTTTTAAAGTTTTGGTAATGTAAAACCTCATAAGTGCATGAATCTAATGTCTTAAGATTTTGGATTAAAATGTGTTGTTAAATTTATTTATTTGGTTTTTACTTATTATTTTGACCATTCTTTATTTTGATTTTTAGGCTCCTCAAATCCTATCTAAACCTATCTATATACACGGAATTTTTTTTATACAATATTATAAATTGTATACTAGTGTACTGTGTTTTTAGGCAATCTTAATTTTACATTTTTGTCAGATTTTTTTTAATTATAGAAGAAAGATGTTAAAGACATGTTATGGTGTTATGAATAGGAAAACATAACATTATTGGTTATAATAAATCAATAATGTATGATAAGTTCTCTAAAATCATGAAATGTAAATGAATGCGGAATATGAATTGTAAGTATTTGGTATATACTCCAATCCTTTTATACTCTCTTATGAGTCTCCCTTTCCGAAGAAATAAGTATGACAAGATCATAAAAAGTTTAAAAAATCATGAAAATTTGCTTTTCTGACTAAAGTTGTTGGTCATGGTGGGTGACTCATTTCGTCTTTGATCATCATAAAAAAATCCTAAGTGAATCTGGGGAATTGATTTTTTCTTAAGATGGATACTATAAAATAGTGAGTGTGGAAGTTTTTGAACCCGTACATGATGATAATAAGTAAATACAAAGCATTTTAGCTTGTTTCTAAAAGTTATCTCAATTAAATATCACTTAAAATCTAGGAAAGCATAATTGTCAATACTAAAGCATTCTTGTGGATTATGAGTTTTATATAGAAAGAAATTCAAGCTGGTTTCTTTTGATTAGGAAAAGCACATGTAAGATTTTTTTGATCAAGCAAAGAAACTTTATTAATCAAGAGATAAAAAATATTAGGAGAACAAGTGATACTCCTATCCACTGAATCACTGAAATTAACAAAGAGAAAGAAAACTTGATGGATGTCTCACCCAATTAACATAAGAGTAAGAGAAGAAAGGAAAGCGAATAATAATAAGGTTCCAGGAATGCAGAAAAATAAGTTTCGTCTTCTCCTCTATTTGGAACCTCAAGTTCTCAAAGATAACTTTGTTCCTAATGTGCTAAATAGTCCAAATTGTGACCAATCAAAGAGCCACCCATAACTATTTTTTCTTGTTTTCCAACCATATCATGTTTTCATAAGATGCAAAGAGAGTCGTTACATCATTATGAATGATAGATGTAAGATCAAAGCAAGAATAAAACTTTTGCCAAACAAGATAGAATATTGAACAAGAAAAAAATAAGTGATTAGTAGTTTCCTCCAACTCACCACAAAGAGAACAAAGTAGGGGATCTTGCACAGATAATCCACCTTTATGACCAAGGTTCACTTTAATTGGTACCCCATCCAAAGCAATTCTCCACACTAAGCATTTCATCTTTGATAGAACATTAGAAGCCCAAAGCCTCTTGAAGAAAACAAGGTCCTGACTTCCTTCCACATGATACAAAGATTGGTAAGCACTCCTGGCCGAGTATTGCCCACTTATGTCATGAATCCAAGTCCAAGAATCAGCAGTATGTTTTTTAGGCGTAGAGTTGTGGAGGAATCGTATGATACCTTCATATTCTTCTTCCTCCCAAACGAACAAGTTCCTTCTCCAATGTATGCTCCAAGACCAAACCCCATTACACCAAGCACCCAAGGATTCAAAAGTTGCATCTTTTTCCAAAGCCACCTGAAATAATCTTGCAAAGGAATTTTTAAGGGTATCTCTCCCCACCCATAAACCAGTCCAAAATTTAATAGAAGAGCCACATCCTAAAAACCTATGAACACCATCATTTACCCAACCACAACCTATTCCCTCCCTGGACTGACTAAGATTGTCTAACTCTCTCCACCAAGAAGAACCGCTCTTGAAACACTCTAATTCACCACCCCTCCACTGCTTAGAAACTCATCCTCATATCTCGACTTTAAAATTTTTACCCAAAGAGACTCCCCTCACATAACAAACGTCATCTCCATTTACCTAAAAGAGCTAAGTTAAAAAGGAATAAGTTTTTTAGCCCAAGACCACCTTCCTCTTTACGCCTACAAACTTTCACTCAATGTATCCCTTTTCTCTCGCCACCCCTTCCCCAAAGGAAACGCCTTTAAATTTTGCAAATCATATTAATAACAGAAATTAGGGCTTTAAAAATGAAAAGATATAGATAGGTAGAGAACATAATACTGATTTTAGAAGAGTTACCCTACCGCCAAAGGAGATGAACTTGTGCTTCCAAATGAAGAGTTTCTTTTTGAATGAATCAATGATAGAAGACCAAGTAGAGAGACTTTTAGGGTTTGCACCAACAGGAATTCCCAAGAAATTAAAGGGGACAGAGCCAAAATCACAATACAATTTATCAACCGCCTTCATAACAAAATCACGACTCGGGATAAGACTCATGAAACAACTTTTATGAAAGTTAACTTTCAGCCCAGACGCCAACTCGAAGCATTTCAGGATACTTTTAAGCACCATAATGTTATGCTTAGAATTCTCTCCGATAAGAAGGGTGTCATCCGCATATTGCAGGTGAGAAATAGAAACCTCATCTTTACCAACCTTGTACCCAGTATAAATGTTCTTCGAAACTGCAGCTCGCATGATCTCACTAAGACCTTCAACAACTATTAAAAAAAGAAAAGGTGTTATTGGATCACCTTGCCTTAGTCCACGAGCTATAGTAAACTCTTTGGTAGGACTCCCATTCACCAAGATAGATACAGAGTTAGAACGAAGTAAGTTTTTAATCCACACCCTCCATTTATGACAGAAATTCAGCCTCTCCATCATATAAAGGAGATAATCTCAGTTCACTAAGTCATACGCCTTTTCAAAAAGCACATGTAAGATTGATACGTATTTATGCTAAGCACGCGTGTGCTTATGTTTGACCAAGACTAACAAGAAAATAAGCCCACATGCATGCATGTTTTAACATGTATACAGTTCGGAGGAGACCAGATATTTCTTAAGGAAATACAATTTAATCCTTAAATAATTTACTTATATATTAAAATGTTTGATTAAATTTTGTTTGAAAAAATAATGGAATATGAGGGAAATGGATGTAATCTTTGGATGAGGATAATATGTCCTTATTTATGTCTCACTTTGTATACTAAGTTAATCACAAGACTTCATTTATTTAAAAAGAAAAATTATAAAAACAGAAATTAATATTTTAATCTTATTTTATGATGTTTGGTTAATCTGAAACAGGGATACGGGAAAATTATATGACATGTCATTCTTGATAGCAAGAGCATGGATCGCTACATTTGGAGATACCCTGAATTCATATTTAAAGCAACAAATCCTCTAATATATAGATAATTTAGATGAAGAGTCTTGTATATAGAGAAAACTTCCATCAAAATAACTAATCATATTATAAATATTTTGAGTTTGAACAAATTATCCTAAAAACCATACAGGTGCATAGAGAAGAAACATTCAAATTAGTTTTGCTAGAAATTAATAGATAAGTAAAAAAACTGATGAAATGAATTATAATCGTCAAAAAATTACAAACAATAGTGATATTTTTTAGTACTACTAAGGATATTACCATCACCTTATGTGTAATAAATTAATATCTTTCAGAGTGCATGGTTGTCTCTCCCAACAATAGCAAAACAAATGATTTATTGATTCATTCACCATACTACAAAGAATACAATTTGGTGGGTCTTGACCTTCTAAGACTCCTCGTCAAACAAGGTTCAATTATAATTTGTTAGGACTGCATCTAATGAAATTCTCCATGATAAACACCTCATCTTATATGGGACATGCCCACATTTTCCTAAAGAAACCTTTGTTATTGTTACTACCCTCATGTTGAAGCACCTGAAATGCATTATGAACCGAATAATGACATCCCTTATCATGAATACAGATCTACCCATAAGTAGTATCTTGTTCAAGTCTCACAGCTTTAAGAATTTTTAAAAGATCATCGACTCCGTCCTGTTCCCAAAGAAATAAGTTCATTCCCCATTTGAGTTTCAAACACAATACACTATTTCTCCATTTGCCCAAGGAGCTAATAGAAACATTTTTATCTATAGTCACCTGAAATCTCACACAAGAATTTTTAAGTAAATCTCTGCCCGCCCCCACCCAAAGCTCTTTCTAAAATTTAGTGGAATGTCCAGATCCTACCCTCCTTCGGATTCCCTCCACTAACCATCAAATGTTTACCTCATGCTCTCTATTGTCAAGTTTACCTAAATCTCTCCATCATGACGATCCCTTCTTAAAATACTTGTGTTCGCCAACCCCCATTACAAAGGGCCTCATCCCCATATCTAGACTTAACCACTGTCATCCAAAAAGACTAACTCTCCATTAACATGCTTCATCTTCATTTACCTAAAAGAAGAACAAAAACAATTTTTTTATCTCTAACCCACCTCAATCATTACCCCACTAAACCAATTAAAGTAATTCTTGTTCAGATCAGTTCAGACAGCAGTGCAGTGCACTGGACAGGCTTTCAA
The DNA here is from genome assembly GCF_001865875.1 of Lupinus angustifolius. Taxonomy (NCBI): domain Eukaryota; kingdom Viridiplantae; phylum Streptophyta; class Magnoliopsida; order Fabales; family Fabaceae; genus Lupinus; species Lupinus angustifolius. The sequence continues at coordinate 6,893,361 of NC_032016.1, forward strand.
ACTTTTAGCATTTGTCTTAAACAAATATCCTAAAATCAAAATGAAGTGAAGAAATTAATGGGTCTTCATACTATTTTCATTCCCCTTCCACACACTGGCTTTTTCCCCTCGTGTGCTGATAAATATTATAAGTATAAATAAACCACGCATGTGTACCCACGTCACCATAAACCACTAAATGAGAATGGCAAGAAATTAAGTACTAGCCTTCAATCATTAGAGAATGAAATCATTACAAAGTTGATGATGTTCAAAGTTCAAACCTATCACATCTCTCATATTATCAAAAGTCTCATTCTACACAGCTTTTTGATTTGCCTAAGATTGATTTATTTGTTAGTGTATCTTAGAATGTTTATTGTTGAACTATATTGCACAGCATTTTAGACTCGGAAGATCACGGAAGTGAGTCTGAAATGAATTAAGCAAAAATAATTGAACTGCGGAGAGTTTCGAAACCTGAAAAAACGGCTGATTTGAAAATATAATTGAAACTGGGCCATAGATAGAGTTACATTAGCACGCTAGAATCCGCTTAAAAAATAATCATGCTAATTATATTTTTATTTTCCATTCCATATTCACCGACTAAAATAACAACATACTCTTTGATTCAAGACTCTTTGCTCATAGTACTTTTTTCTCTATCGCTTTATAATGAAAAACTACATTCTCTCACGTTCTCTGGATCATTTTTAATTGGTTGTTATATATATGGATGACATTCACAATTTCCAGGTTATCAATTTAATCATGCCACAAACAAGACTTGTCCCTATCTTAACCCATCCTAGTTAGAGCAATATATGTTTGGTTTTTACAAATTTAAAGATGAGTGGGGAACTAGACTCACTCATCATAACTCGTCTTATGTTCATTGGAGTAAAGACATATAAATTAAGAGCCTAGATCATCTTCATTTATGGTAGAATTAATCTTAAAACAAAATATTAAATCAAATTTTAATTAAAATAAATTATTGACTACTATTAAATGAAATAAATGGATGGGATAGAGAAAAATAAAAAGGGGCACAAAAATAGAACCAAATCAAATGCTCTCAAAGTAGTTGGGAAGGGACATGACCATTGTCTAAGTTTGTAAGTAACCATCTCTTGGATGGTTGGTTTGACCTCCAACCTGATCAGTCCTAGTTACTTATTTAGGGGTCACACATTAAAATTAATATGAACCACTTTTTAGTTATATCTATCATTATTCTAATTATGTTTTTTTATTTTTTAGTTTATGTTATAATAAAAGTTAAGTTGTTTTTTTTGTACATCGGAAAAAAAAAAGTTAAATTTTTTGATTAAGTTTTATACTTATTTAAGCACTTATATTGCGATTAAAGTGTAAAATATATATTGTTTGATGATTCCTTCAACTTATTTGTGATGTTTCGTTGTAGTAAAATGATAATTGATTTGTTAAAATGATATGGTCTTGTGTAGAAATATGAAAAATATATAATAAGAAATAGTTTAAGGAGCCTTCTCATGTATGAGATGATGAATTGATGATGCTCTCATGATTTTCTTTTTCTCATATGTCAAACTTTAAGATAACTTCAGTGACAAGAACAGGTAGTTTCAAAAACACAAGTGCTGCATAATGCTGGCCCATAAAGATTTAGCATATAAAAAAGTGTGGCCTTTTTCGCGAGTGTACAACTCATTTGATCGATCCAATCATGTCAAGGGCCCCCAAAGGTAACAAAAAAATAGATCTTATTATCCCACGATATTTAATTATTTAGATATATAGAAATGCTGGTAATTGAAAAATTAGCTCCTTGAAGTGTTGCATGTAATTGAAATTCATTTTTTCTGTCAAAGATCTAATGACACCTAAGTCAGATCAACAAGGATGTGACACACAGCCTCCGTCATTTATAAATGTCTGTTTAACAAAGTATTTATTACTATAATTTTTTAGAAAATAGAGAATATGTGGAGATAATAATAATAATAATAAAAATAATAGATAATATGTGGAGATAAACAATTATAGTTTCTTATAAAGTATAAAGGGATAATAACATAATAATAAAATATTATATAAATTTCAAATAATTAAATAATTAATTATATTTTTAATTTATACATTAAAACTTTAAAATAGTTAAGCAAAAATAAGTAGTTATCAAAAGTCAAAACTGAATCATACCAAATGGTTCAATTAAAAAATTGATATTCTTATATAATATATCTTTTATTAGAGGATGGTCTACTTACTTTAAGAGTAAATTTTTTAAACTTACTCCTCATCTTGACCATCAATTCTAGGGAAATCCAATTATTAGAATTAGTAAGTAGATCTAAACCATTGGATGTCCATAAAATTAATAGGTAAGATGAAGAATAAGTTTAAAAAACTTATTTTTGAAGTAAATGAATCATCATTCCTTTTATTATAATAATAGACCAATTAAGGTAGTTACTAATTTTATAACTAAATATATATCTTTTACAATGTGAATATTTCTTAATAGATTATAAAGAGATTGATACAAATTAGTAAATTACAAATTTTTGTTCTTTTAATAGCAACGTAACTTATTGGATACTATATTTTTGTTGACAAACTGTTGTACTTTCTATACTTTTATAGAAAGATCTACCAGAAACAAGAAAAACTGAAATTAAGTTTTGTGTGGAAAAAAGGATCCTTCTAAAAAAGTGTGCAACAGGTTTATTAATACATTACAATTCAAGCCTTCCCGGGGTAAGATTAATTTATAATATTGTTTACATTTTAGAATATATATTATGTAACAGATATTTCTAGACCAAATTACATATATATATTAATTTACAAAATATAAACGGGGAATAGCGAGGAAAGCTGAAGCCCACGCTTAAATGGCTAGGTGTTACTTCAAGTTAATGACAGTGTGTTTGAAACAACTTTCAGATTTAAATTATAATAAGATAATAAATAATCTTACGTATTCCTTGAAAGCTTATAAAAATCACATTTGTTTTTAAATTTAATATGTGCCCACTAACATTATAAATTAACTTTAACATATATAAATTGATATGATAAGAGTTTTTATAAATCTATTATGTTAATAATTATTGACTCTTAAATAAAGGTAATATAAAAATCTGTTGTGACATACATACAGTATGCAGGAAAAGATTGAAGAAGATTAAAGAAGATGATGATAGATTTTTTAGAGTAATGGTAAAAGAATGTCTATTTTCTGTTATTGATCAAAATGCAGAATAATAGACTTAAATAGTACAAACTTTTACTGGTGGAAGTTTCTTCATTTTCTGTTATTAGCAAATTTCTACTTAACTTCTACTGGTGGAAGTCTCCACATTTTCTATTATTAATGTTGAAATTACATTATTTCAAACACTCTTCATTAATTCAGCATTCATAATCCATTTCTTACACCTATCTTCATTCTCAAACTCCCAAACATTTCTTTCTTCAAAGTTTTGGTTAGTGCATCTACCAAATGATCTTCTGAAGTGCAATAATGCAGCTTCACTCTTCCTTTGCTTACTTGATCTCTAATATAGTAAAATCTAGTCTCTATGTGCTTACTTCTTCCATGAGCAACAAGATTCAATACCAAATTTATTGCTGATTTATTGTCTATCACCAGTTGCACTCCAATATCTGTGTTCAGCTTCAGTTCATCCATCAAAATGTCTAACCACACAGTTTGACATGCATTCATGCTAGCTACAATGTACTCAGCTTCACATGATGATAAGGCAATAACATCCTGCTTCTTGGAACACCAACTCACAGGTGCATTGCCTAAGTGGAATAGATACTATGTTGTACTTTTTCTATCTGATTTATCCTCACACTAGTCAGCATCTGAAAACTCAGTTAATGTGCTTCTACTACTGTCCAGATTGGTTGGATGCAAGATTCCATACCCAATTGTGCCTTTCAAATATTTAAGCACCCTTTTCACAGCAAGCAAGTGACTCTGTTTTGGATTCTCCATGAATATGCTAATCAATCCAACTCCATAAGCAATATCATGCCTTGAGTTACAAATGTATTTTAATGATCCTACCATTTGCCTAAACAATGTCTTGTTTACTGGTTGTTCTTCTTCTTCTTGACAAAGCACATTTCCAACCTCAACATGTGTTGTTATTGGATTGCAATTCAACATATTAAATCTCTGCAGTACATCTGTTGTATATTTCTTTTGATACATTAACACACCAAGTTTGGTTCTTTTGAATTCTATGCCTAGAAAATATGATAAATTCTCCTAGATCTGTCATTTCAAATTCAGTTTGCATTTCCTGCTTGAATGTTAAGATTTTGTGTAGATCTTTACCAGTGATTAAGAGATCATCCACATAGAGGCATATGATGAGTAGATCTTCTGCATCATTTCCTTTGACATATACACCATGTTATGTTGTGCACTTTGTGAATCCTAGCTGAAGTATGAATGCATATATTCTCCAATTTCATGCTCTTGGTGCTTGTTTTAGCCCATAGAAAGCCTTATGCAATTTGTACACATTTTCTTCTATGCCCTTTTCTTCAAAGCCAGGTGGTTGTTTGACAAATACTTCCTTATCAATATGAACATTCAAAAATGCAGATTTTACATCCATTTATTGAATTGTCTATCCTTTTGAGCTTGTCATGGCAATTACAAGCCTGACTGTTTCAATCCTAGCCACATATGCAAAGACTTCATCACAATCGAGCCCTTTCTTTTGCAAGAATCCCTTTGCAACCAGTCTAGCCTTTTACTTTGAAACCTCACCATTTGGACTTAGTTTGGTCTTGAATACCCACTTTACATTTATGGCTTTCGTCCCTACTGGTAGAGTATTTAAGGTCCATGATTTGTTTCTTTCAATTGACCTCAACTCCTCTTCCATAGCTTCAGTCCAATGTGTCTGCTCAAGTGCTTCCTCTAGGCTCAAAGGTTCCATCTCAGCTAACAGTGCCATGTGAACAAAGTCTCCTTCTGCAGTTATTATAGAGTCAGAGAAAACTTCATAATCTCTGAATCTGGATGGTAATTGTCTTGTTATTTGAGATGTTGTAGCAATTGTATTAGGATGAGTCTCATCACCATTGTTTTGTATTGCCCTTTATGCATCATCATTTGACATCTCTTCTGTTTCATCAAGTTACATTATAGTTTCCAGGCTATAGTCATTTTTGTTCCAACTCCAACTCTGCTTTTCATAAACCTTTAGATTTCTGTAAATCATGAATTTCTGGCTTAGTGGATCAAACACTCTGTATGCCTCAATGGAGTGGTAACTCAATAGTACAAGTTTCTCACTTCTATCTTCTAGCTTCCTTCTTCTTTGTTCAGGTATATAGCCATAACATATTGAGTCAAATACCTTAAAGTGACTCACACTTGGCTTAAGACCAGACCATGCTTCTTCCAGGATCTTGTAGCCTAATTTTTTGGCAGGACTTCTATTGATTATGTAGGTTGTAGTTGATACAGCCTCAGCCCAGAATTCTGACCATGTTTAGAAGGGTTCTATTTTTTCTTTATGCTACACAATTGTGTTGAGGTGTATAAGGGGCTATTATTTCATGATAGATCCCTTCTCTACTACAATACTCTCTGAATTCAGCAGAGGTGTACTTACCTCCACCATCTGACCTTAATTGTTTTAGTTCTAGCTCACTCTCCCTTTCTACGTGAGCCTTGAACCTTAGAAATTTGTTAAAAACCTCACTTTTCCTCTTCAGTGGATAGATCCATACCTTTCTGGTGTGGTCATCAATGAATGTTAGGAAGTACCTGTTTCCACCAATTGAATCTGCTTCAAAAGGTCCACACACATCAATGTGGATCAATTCTAGAGGTTTTGTAGTTCTTGAGGGAATGTTTGATACAAAGGAGTTCCTAGTTTGCTTGCTGGTTAGACATTCTTCACACAATGATTCTAGTGCTTTGATATGAGGGAGTCCAATCACATGTCCATTCTTCCTTAATTCTTCAAGACTTCTGAAATTCAGATGTCCATATCTTTGATGCCATAACTAAATGTCTTGATTTGCAGCTGCCTTGAGACACTTGTGACCACCAATTTGGATCTGAATTTTAAAAGTCTTGTTTGATGAAAGAGGTGCCTTCAAAATCATTTGATTGTTTCTATCAAGTACGTTCAACATCCCATTTTTCGTCTCCATCATGTATCCTTTTTCAAGCAACTGTCCAAGACTCAACAAATTGTTTTTCATCTTTGGCACATAGAGCACTTTTGATATGTAGGATTTCCCCCATCCTTTCTCTGAATCATCACAGTACCAATTCCTTCAGGTGACACTGAACTTATATCAGCAAAATTGACTTTGCTTTTTGTTGTTTCATGAAGAGTTGTGAACCAATCTCTTCTTCCAGTCATATGATTTGAGCAACCCGTGTCCAAATACCAGAAATCAACATTCTCTACCTTGTCTTGATTACTTCTGGTAGTTGCCATCAACAAGCAATGATCATCATCAGACTCATTGTATTTTCTCTCTTGCTTGTAGAGCATGTTCACCACCCTTGTCAAGATTTCTCTCTTTCAATATTAATTCATGTGCTTCAAGTGAGCCTTGTAGCTCTTCAACCTTGTAGCTCTCAAGATTCTTTGACTCTTCAATGGCAACCACTATATGATCATATTTTGGGGTTAATGTTCTAAGCACTTTCTCCACCACAGTTTGCTCTTTCATCTCTTCTCCACATGACCTCATCTGATTTGTTAAAGACAGAATCTTGGTCATGTATTCTGAGATTGTTTCACTTTCATCCATTTGGAGAAGCTCATATTATCTATGTAAGGTCTGCAACTTCACTGTCTTGATTTTTGCAACACCTTCATAGCAGCATCAATTTTCTCAAAATTAGCACTATCTACACATTGGTGAATGAGGAATAATGCTTTACAATACCTCTTTTTTGCTTCTTTGTAGGTAGATCTTTGGGCTTCAGTTGCACTCTCACCTATCTCTTGATAACCATTTAGCACAACCTCAAACACTTCTTGCAATCCAAAAATTGCTTTCATTTGGGTCCTCCATCTATCAAAGTTCTTGCCATCAAGTATTGGAAAATTCATGGCAAATTTGTTGTTGTTGGTCATTGTATAGAATACCCTCTGTGCAGTTTCTTCTTCTTGCTTGGTCGATTCATCCAGAATTTGTCCACTTCGTATTTTCCTTCACAGGTCCACCCATGATCGTTATTAAAGCTCTTGATACCAGTGTTGTGACATGTAACGCCCCGAAAAATACTTCTCAAAAACATTGCGGAAAAATGGGTAAATTTTTTTTTTGAATAAAGAGATTGTACAAAATTGTTTCCTTTTAAAACCTTCCTTTTCCGGGACATCACTTTAAGTAACTCAAATGCGGAAAATCAACTTATCGTTATCGAATGATAACTTAACCTGATTCACAATTTCCCGAATAACACA
>NC_032016.1:6900899-6978535 GCF_001865875.1 Lupinus angustifolius
ATCTGATTTCCCTCCTAGGCAATCATGAAGATCTCCTAGGGTGGCTTCCTAGGGTGGCTAATGATGAGATTGAGTGATGTGAGGTTTGCTTTATGGAAAGGCAAATCTCGCATCCCAATGCGAAACGACTATTTCGCGGACACGTGCGATAAACATGGTCGAATATTATCGGCTAATACCCGATCGGATATTATAAATCGTCCGCCGATCGTAATATCCGATTAGAATTTCGGATTTCGGCATTCCGAGTGAAAAATATTTAGAAAATAGGTATGAGTGTATTCAGGGTCTATATTGACTCGAAATGAAATTACGAAGCCAACGGTGCGATCGGAATTCGATTCCGAGTTACGGAACTCAAAAACCACTTTTTGAGCCGTACCGGGTGGATTTCGGCCCTGACAGTGGTTCAGAACCGACTGTCTCCTAAAATTACCAAAATTTACCACAAAATAGGAAATAATATTTTAAGACTAAAACTCAACTAGAGTTTCGTCTAATTCTTTACTGAAATTGCCCAGAAATTCATTTTCGAATATATAATTTAATAAAAATATTAATAAAATCTTATAATTCGAAATCGTAAAATTCGCGGTGTTACATGACATACACACAATATGCAGGAAAAGAAAGAGGAAAAGATTGAAGAAGATTAAGGAAGAAGATGATAGATTTTTTAGAGTAATGGTGGAAGAATGTGTATTTTATGTTATTGATCAAAATGCAGAATAAGAGACTTAAATAACACAAACTTCTACTGGTGGAAGTTTTTTCATTTTCTGTTTTCCCAAATTTCTACTAAACTTCTACTAGTAGAAGTCTCCACATTTTCTGTTATTAATACTGAAATTACATTATTTCTAACAAAATCAATGAAGAATAATATTTTGATTGTGTAAGAAATTTCTCATTGATAATATATATATATAACTCATGTGAATTCAGATCGTAGGCATATTATTAGCATTCACATGAATGACTTTTACTTTAACAGGTAAATCTCTCAATTCATAATAAGCTAATAATGTTAGTACAAAAATTATTTCCTTATATTAAGCTAAATATATCGAAATAATTTGATAAAATTGTCAAGCCAGACATATATAAATAAAAGTGTATTATTTATAATTAATATTGTAAAGATTATATACAACTAGTGTTAATTAATATTGTAAAGATTATATACAACTAATGCATTATCTACCATTTATTTGTATTACTATTAGTTTAGAAAGTCAATAATTATTAAAAATGAATGGTAAATGATATAATAAGTTAATAACAGTATAAAAAACTTTAACCTCAATGGTATATATTTTTTCTCTATAAACAATGATCGAGATTCCTTAAGGTAATAGAGCATCCAAATTGCAACATGGGGAACTAATGAGTCTAACAATTTTTTAAATCATTTAATTAAATAATTTAAAATTGAGATCCAAAGTTTATTTATATAATCTATATATAGTATTGAATAGAATGTTGACTCCTAAATAATGAACATAAAGTAAGAAAAAATATGTATTTGTAATTATCAATATATTAGGAGGTTTGAATATCTTAGAGGTAACAAAACTATTCACAATCTATAATTCATTCAAATTCATCCAAAATAAATTTATCTAAATCTACCTGTTAGAGCTAATAGATATAATCCAATATATAGTGTTAATATGAAAAGATTTAAATTAATCAATTATATCCAATATAAATTCATAGGTATATCCATTTGGATGGATTGCCATTCCATTAAAAAAAACAAAATATTTATTATCCATAAAGCAACATGCAAATCCCATGTCCAAAATATAAATTAACGTTATTACTATTGTACGAGTCATTACAGCGGTCAGAGTAATGATATAGTGGTATGGTGATTCAACCAGTAGTTCACTAGTTAAATCAAGTACGGATGAAGTTAGATATACATATATTATATAATAATATTAATATTGAAAAATCAATAAAGAAAACAATAACTTTTTATTTATTTATATCACTTGTTAAAAATGTAGATTGTAAATCATGATATGTATAAAAAATATAGTAGTTATATGTTTGTTCATCCATATCAATATTTTGATAAAAATAAATCATTTTCATTAAATATAATTTTAAATGAAACTAGTCAGTATTACTGGTATGACCGGTACTGTTCAATTGAAAAACAGTCGGTGTAACCAGTTTTTACTGGTATAATTGCATGACCGATATAAATATTGTATCATAACGGTATTAAGACTGGTTCTTCGATTTACTCGTTGGGCCAACCGAAACGAATGCTAGTGATATAAATTACTCTATTTTTAATAATAATAAAAATCATTAAACAATATTATCATTTTTATCAAGCATTCTTTCAAAAAGTTTCAATAAAGATTGGTATAACATTTTTGTGTCATGATTGAGCACAAGAAAAGTATATGATTGTACAATACAGTAGCTCTAACCTCACATACACTATTATCTTTCAGAGTTTTCACATATAAATTTATGTACCGAGATTTTTTAATTTGATTTTTAAAAATGCTTTATTAAAAAATAATTTTTAAAAGAATTTTTTCCTTCAAAAAATGCTTCAGTTCAAATTAAAAAAAAAATTATCCAATCCATTAAAATGGATATATGAATGAAATGGATGGATTGGAATAATTGGAATAATTGGATATGAATGAATGAATAATTTAGAAATGTAATTTTATAAATTTATATGAATTGATGGATGACTTTCTGTCTCCATTATGATCCATATCCATCCAAATCCACCAAATTCCCCTCCTTAAAATATCATATTAATACACTTATTACTTTTACTTTTGCATATTAATTCACACTGTTATTTGGAATGAAATCATATTCAATAAGGAAAAATGTGAGAGAAAAGAGGAATTTACAAAATTTTCAAGTATTTAATTCATAAATAATTAAAAATCTAGACCTCAGATACATTTCTACCTAGTATTCGATTCTATGAGATAATTTGCACTATTTTTTTTATCTATCCTATTCAGATTTAGTGTATATATATATATCAATTTTGTGTAGTAATTTATTCGCTGATAACACATGTATGTGATATCACTATAGTTTTATAATTAAAACTTACTATAAAATAATAATAATGGTAAACAGTAAACTAGATTATATATAATATCAAAGTAATAAAAAATAAGAGTATAACAAATAATTATTAAAAAATAAATATGAATATATTTCAACCATATAGACTTTTCATTCTTGTACCATTTGATTATTTAGTTATCTCCATGTTGTTTGGAAACCTTTATTAGGCTTATTGGTGAATTGATGGATGAGAGGAGATAAGACATTCAAAATTAGCATATGAAATTTTTTTCATAAGAAAAATAATGTGTAGATAAATTATGTTTGGTTTTTTTTTTTTTTGCATTATTGTTACATAATCTATCAATCATATTTAATTATTACTTAACTTAATATTCTGGGGGATATACAATAATGGATGAATATTACGATATTTGGTTAACAATAGTAAGTATCCTGGCCAAGAAGATGGGGAGGGATATTCAGAAGGAATTATGTAATGTGAGATGCACATCATTATTTTAGTTATAATTGAATGTATAATTAGCGGAAGGGGTAATCTAGGCACTTGATACATGTTAGTGGTTAAGTCCATTTTTAAAAATGTTATTATTATTATTATAGGATAAATTGACACGGTCCATATTTGTTGAACTAGGTTTCAACACGTGTCGAACTCAAATCAAAGCATTAAAAATCTAGTTAAAAAACTAGGAATGGACAATACATGATCTCATTTAACTTAAACTACATTTATATTATTTTTTAAAAATGAAGTTAAAGTGTAATATATAATTTTTTTATAACAATCATCATTTATTTAAATTATTATTTTTAAAGAATCAATGATAATTAAATATAAATTATGAATAATGTAATAATAGTTATAGAACTCATATACTGTTAATGCATACATTTTTCATCATAAATTTAAATGTATTGGATTTAAAAATATAATCTATATTGATAATGTAATTGGAGATATTGGCTTAGATGTCAAAATGGGCAAGGATGCAAATTTGTACATTAGGATATGCATTTTCATATTCTCCCATTTGCTCGTGATTTCGTTGATGTGTATCAATAACATATTTAGTTACGAAATAATAATTGTTAAAAGAAAAGCTAAAATTTTAAAAACAATTTAAATTAATTATAACGTAATTTAGTGGAATTATTGTTTTAATTTAAAATATATTAAATAAATTCTAAGGTCTTGTTTCAATTTTGAGCATCAATTTGAAATCCAATTTCATATATCAAACACACATTAAGAGGAATGAACATTAAATAAAGGATTTTCCTAATATACGCCTATTGCACACCTTTAAAATGTCATTAAGATTAAGTGAAACATGTAAGGAAATCAACATATTTTGCTATGAATGTTAACGAAAAATTGATGTTTACTAAGATTTTTGTTACTTGTAAAGGACTGAAAGGGTATGAGCAACCGTTGAAGAGTGCAAATATCCTTCCTGAATAATTTTAATATGTTAGAATGGCTAAAAGGAAATACATTTAAAAATAAAGCTCATATGGTATTGTTGTTGTTTTAAATAGGACCTCGATTACTCTCCCTCCACTCTTATTCTGATTGCACCGAAACAGAGTGAGCAAAGCAGAGAGGAAAACAATACGTATTGAGAGCTAAAAAGAGTCCCTATTCATGAACCATCAACCAAAGCTGAATACAATCCGTTTTACATTACAGCTAGCTACTAACTTCCACCTCCTCTTTCCAACTTCAACAACAATGCATTAGTTTTAAATTTGTTACAATGATGCAAAATACAAAAAACACTTCCTCATTCCAAACCCAAATATTTGTTATGATTCCTTAAACCCACTCACACTCACTGATACGGTACACGCTACCTGTACCCTTCATATCACCACGCACTTTCTGCCTTTTTCTCACAACAACGTTTCTCTCTGTCACCCCTTACATTACAGCTATCACTTCCATACATATATTGTTTTCTTTTTCATGACACTTTCTATTTTCTCTTCCCATTGCCACCACCATCACCGTATCAAACTAAACCATTCTCTACTCACATTTTTTACTACTTCAACTCCTTCTCCAAGAACTAAAGTCCGGTTCCCACGAATGGATGCTGCAGCCGCTACCACGTTCCACCACCACCGCCGGAAAGATAAGGTGGTCGTCATTATGGGCGCCACCGGTTCAGGAAAATCGCGACTTTCCGTCGACCTAGCTACCCTTTTCTTCCCTTTCTCCGAAATCCTCAACTCTGATAAAATGCAAGTATATTCCGGCCTCGATATTACTACCAACAAGATCCCTCTCCACCAGCGCCGCGGTGTCACACACCACCTCCTCGGCGATGTCGACCCCTCCGGCGGTGAGTTCTCCCCTTCGGACTTCCGCCACCACGCCGGAGAAATAATCTCCGATGTTACCAACAGAAGAAAACTACCCATCATAGTTGGTGGTTCTAACTCCTTCATCCACGCTCTTCTGGTTGAACGATTCGACCCCGAGTTGAACGTGTTTGATACTGAATCATCGTCGTCATCACTCGTTATTTCTTCAGAGTTGAGATATAACTGTTGCTTCCTCTGGGTAGATGTGTCATTTTCTGTTTTATCAGAGTATTTGATAAAGCGAGTTGATGACATGCTTGACTCGGGAATGGTAGACGAGTTGGCTCAGTTCTTCGACCCGAATGCGACCGAAGAAATGAACCGAACCGGGTTGAGGAAAGCGATTGGAGTACCAGAGTTGGACCGGTTTTTTAAAGAACATCCTCCCGGTTCGATAAAGGATGAGGATCGTGTGTGGAAGGGTGCATACAAGGAAGCAGTGAGGGCGATTAAGGATAACACGTGTAAGCTGTCGAAGAACCAGATAAGGAAGATTTTAAGGCTGAAAAGGGCAGGGTGGGACCTACAGAGGGTTGACGCCACCGCGGCATTTACGGCGGCGCTGACGTCAGATGATAGTTGGTCCGATATATGGGAGAGGAATGTGTTGGAACCAAGCGTCAAGATTGTGAACCGCTTTTTGATGGAGTAGGTTTTTCAGCTTCTGATTTTTCTTTTAATTTTATTTAACTTGCTCTTTCTCTTTCTTTATTTTAAAACAACCTAACAAAATGGAAAATTGGGGTATGGGGGAAATGTACAAATATGAAAATGAAAGTTAACGATTTGGATTGAGTCAGTGCTCTGAAGAGAAAGGGGATGTTGGGTTCCCAAATTTTGGATTTTGTTGGTGGAATGATAATTTGGGTCGTGTGTCTCAAAAATTTTCCGAAGGCTGGTTTGGTTAGGAAAATGTAGAAAAAGAAAAAGGGAAATAGTGTAGAAATGATGAGAAAGTTTTGGTTGTAGCAATAAAGTTTTGTTTTTTTATTATTCATGTTAATTCCTAAAAAAATTGCAACATGAGATTGTGAATGTTGTTGTTCTCCAACTCTCTTTTTCTTTCTCTCACTCATATATTAGGCGTGGACGTTGAAATGATGAGCAAATAACATTGGAAACTTTCCAACAGCAATCAATACACATTTATTTATATTTGAATTTTAATATATATGGGTTGGGTACAAATGGGAGTATCCGATTCTGGATCATATGCAATACCAAATTTACCTAGAGAAAATCGTACCTTTTTCTCTCCCTCGTCTTTTCCTGTACGTTTTTAATCAAATCTGTAAAAAATGAAGCGGAGGTGGATTCAGGACTGTGAATTTGTCTTGGCTTTGGAGTTTTAAGGAAGAAAAAACTTCTTCTTTTAACACAAATTGTATAAATAACAGGACCTTTAAAGAAATTTGGTGAAAAATATATGCACCGATAATATATGAGTTTTATACACTATTATTGTATAATCTACTATTCATATTTTATAATTATTGACTTTTAATATAAAAATAATAAGATGAATGATATTACAATGATAATATATAAATATTTCTACTTCTCTTTAAGAATATGCGACGTTTGGGATTTGGATATGCTACTTCAATGGGTGATAATTTCACTAAATTTGGTCATTGATTGTAAACTAATTCATTCAGTCTTTAGTTCAAGCACGTTTATATTACCTGAAAACACTTACATGTGACATTCGATGAAATAAAAAATCTCCAGTTTACCAAATTTAGATGAAAAGGGTTTTGAATTCCTCTGGCTGACCCCGTTTCTATGACTAATTTATTTGAATGTTTAATTTTTAAATTTAAATTATTTTTCTCACCAAGTTTATTAAATCTCATAGAACTACACCAATTTTCATAAACAGTAAGCCTCACGAGAGTTCTGCAAATTCATATCTCATTTGTTTAGTACCAGAAAGAGTTTCATGGATGGTTAAAAAATGGTCAAAAGAAAGACACACATGAGAGAATTTAAATGTGTTTGGTATACATTGTATTTTTAGATTATAATTATAAACCTTGAGATTATAAATTGAAAAGTAAATTACCTATCAAACTTAAATATGTTGCATTTTGCTTATTTTTTATAAGCTCTTTTCAATAAAATAAATTTGTTGCCGAAACAAGTTTACTGTTTATAAAAAAAACTTATAAACAAGAAAAATAAGTAAAAACAAACTCATTAATCAAATAGGCACATATAATTTTATATGAGAGTATTGTTGGACCAGTTAAGGAATTTTGTATTTATTAATATTATTAAAATTTAAAAGCATCACTTTCTCATGTGAATATTTTATTCTTAGTTTCTTTAATCAAATCCCTAATAATTCTGAACAAAAAGAAATATGTTTTATTCAATTAGTTCATGATTAATTCCCTGGATTTAAGCCTCCTGAATGAGAACAATTATCATCTAACTTAACCTTATCATATTATGGATGTTTTTAGAATGAGTTTGATATAAGGATAAGGATAATATTGTTGCTTAATGAATATGAGGTTACAACAAGTTCAATCCATATAATTTATATAAACAATTTCTCTACTTATAAAATAAGGTTGTGTATATGTATTTACTCCACACCCAACTAAATAAAAGTCTCGTATATTGTGCCACATTTTTTAATATAATGTATGTTTTGAACTCATCATAATTGTTTCTGATAAAAGATACTCAAGTAAATATGGTGATTTATTAGAGGATTTAGAATTACTCAATAAACTAAAGATAGTTCTTAATCTCCTACAATTTCCTCCCATAAACCCTGTAGGGTTGTGTTTGGTACAATGTATTTTAAAATCTAAGTAATTTAAAACATAGGGAAAGCATTTCAATGGAACCAAGCATGCATGGAGATACAGTGAGAATAGAATTTTGAGATTAGTGGCCGATATCGAATTTTGAATTTTACTTCCTAGTGTAGTATTTCAAATATTTTATCACGGGAACGTGCAAAGAAGTTTTAAAATTCTTTGAGAAAAAGTAGGATGATAAGAAAAAAATAATATTAGATGTTTTTTCCAAAAGGGGCACACATGCTTAAAATTTTAGTTTGACATGATAGCCATTGTAGAAGGCTAGAAGCTATAATGAGAAGACACACTTTAATACAAAAAAAAAAAAAAGAGCACCAACTTTAGCAATCATTTATACTACAATTTACCTATTTTCATTTTCAAATCCTAATTCAATGTTTGAGTATCATTCATATCATACAATCTTTTAAATTGTGACCGTGATTATCGAATTTGCAACTATGATGATTATAGTCACCGCGACATTTTGTGATTTTGACTGTAGTTGATGTCATGCCAACTTTTTTCTGATAAAAATGTTTTTCAATTTAATACAACTCAAATATTGTTATTGAGATTCAATGTCATACCACTATTGTGATTTGATAGAATTGCAGCTACCACAACAAACAGAATATTAGCTCAATTTCAAACAATATTACTAGCAATTATTTATCCACCTTTCGCAAACGAATTCTAAGTGCAAAATACAAGTGTGGGACTATCCCTTATTCATCATGTCAATAAATCAATATTAGGTCTCATTATTCGATGTCTAGTTCCAATGTCCAAAATCCAAACTTCAAATTCGTGCTGACCTTCTTCACTTCACGCTGTCCTTGTTGATGTTAACGGCTTGAGAGGGGAGTATTTGATACTTGATAGTACAGTAGCTAGGAGGGAATAGGGTAGACATAGCAACATAGGCAGTGTTCTCGGTGCAATGTAGTTTTCATATAGTTAATTCTAGGCCAGTGGGTCCAAATTCTTGGGTTCAGGGTTCAGAATTTTCTGCATATAGATGTTAGAAATAACTTCTGGTGCATAGTGCACAAGTTCCAGGATAAGACAATGAGTGCTATCTTCTTCTACCCCACCCAGCCCCACCACAAGAACTTCCAAGTTTATGTACTTTACCAGACTGGGGCTATGGTCTATGCTGTTCTGGTCTTCCTACCTCATACAACTGTGCTTTTATAGGTAAGGATTAATGGATGACATATAGTCACATATCCCAAACCAATCTCATTTCATCATGTAATAAAAAGCAAATTATTTTATGTTTTTATAGTTTTTTCTTAATTAATTGTACCTTTTTGATTTGTTTGGAACATAACACAAAATATTGGGACATATGATATTGTTAATGACGTGTCTTTTTATTTTAAAATATTATATCACAATAAATTACTCTAAAAATCTATTAATCGTTTTAAGGGACATATGTTAATTTCATATGAATATTAATTTATTAGGATATAATATTTTTTATCAGAAACTTTATTTGCTACCATCTCCCCTTCTTATTTTATAATATTTTATCACGTGGTCATGTGAACTAAAAATGCATAAATGATGTAATTTTTTTACCAATGATAATCTAATTTATTACTAATATCTGCCATATCTATATACTAGCTCTTGCACATTCCCACACATAAAAAATACCATGGGTAACCGGTTCGATTATAGAATACATGTTATGCCTAGACAAAGACAATGGTCGAGCGAGATAAGTGTAATTCGGACATTCTCATGTCTTAGTCAGACAATCTAAGCTAACAAGTAACAAGTATTGATCAGACAGAAGCAACAAAATAGTATAAAGTCATTTCTGACACTCTATTACTACATCACCTACATGACATAGGCATGTGCTCGATAGGAGATTCATGACACAAACCTCTGCATGACATAGGTACCTCCTCCAACAAATTCAAACATCCCTCAGACTATACTACATGATTCCAACATATTCCAACCATCTAGATCTATCTTCAGGGGACTAAAGAACACTGGGAATTCATTCCATAGGACCAATATATATGTCTGAATGTGTAACGGGTCCCCTGCATGTTCAAGGGCAAATGTTCTTTTCTCCTAAGTTTTCACTTTTCAGTTCCTATTTTTGATGACTAAGGTTAATTAATCATATAAGGGAAGAATAGCAAGATATACCTCCCATAGGACGGCCCCCACCTATATTTGCTCACCCATCCCTTTCTCATTCTGAATCACAGACTCATAAATTTCTCTTACCAAAAACATCAAAATGCATTCAAATAAATAAATTCCAAATTTACTCAAATTTAAAGAAGGTATCATTCAGTAGAAGATACTTTTACTTTAGGGCAATAGTTAAGGTCTTTTTTTTTAAATGTGGTTTTTTTTGTAAGAACAAGAAATTATTAATTGTTTAATCTATTAAGTGCACCTCTTGCTAATAAAAGCTTGGTTTAAAAGTTCCTTAACAATTGTTTTAAGGTTAATGGTTAGCAACTGTTCTAATAATGATAGAAAAGTATAGCATGTACTTTAAAAAATAAAAAATGCAACTTAGAAACCATGAATGTTTAAGTGCAACGAGCTAGCACATTCATATTCACATTCAAGACTCTTAAACTTGTGGCTATTACTAAGCAAGAAGTTTCCTTGAGCATGCATGCTTCTCTTATTATTTGGTCCAAGGAACCACAATTTTGTAGTTGTATTTTCATGATTGCACGTTCTTGAGTTTTAAGAATAGCTTCTAGGCTGAATAATAATTCATTGCGTCCTAGAGGAACCCAAGTTGGGTGACATGGATTATAGGTGGAACAACATACATAAAGTAGATTATTTAGCTGTATGAGGAGGCATTGTATAAAGTGTTTAGTTTAATATAATATTATAGTTAGCGTAAATGAGATGATGACAAAGCAGGAACTTTATTGATATATATTTTAATAGGTTTATTTTTTTTTGCCAAATAGATGGTTTATTAGCTAAACTACCGCTTAATTTTAGTCACAGATCGAACACGATGATAAAAATGTGCAAATTGATTGATGCATGTGCAATGCATACACGAAGAAGCATCGAAATTCAGGACACCACTTCCCCTGGGTAACAAGATTAAGGAAAATATTGGAATTTAATATACATTCTTGATCAATGTAACAAAAAGGACAAAGAAAATTACCAACTGTGCAAATTACATATCAGAGAAGTGGGCATATTACGTGTGTTTCTTTTATTTTCAATGTGTCAATTACTTTTCTATAAATATGTTTTTCAATCTTAGAGATGCACAAATTTAATCAAGTTCCATTCAAGAACTTAATATATGGTGACATCATCTAAATTTTCAATCCTAGAGATGCACAAATTTTATTAATAAATGTATGGTGACATCATCTAAATTTTGGGGTCAAATTTAGTATTAGTTAATGACATTGAAAGGCATTTGGCATTAAAATATACAATTTTGTATTGGGATCCTCTCTAGAGGGTCCAATACTGAAATGTGAGACTAAGATTTATTTCAACATTTATAATAATTGTTTGCCTAAAAATATTTTAAAATCTGAATCATTAATTTTTTTAAATTTGAACCATCAATTTTAAAAATCAACATGTCAAACTCTTATATGGTACTGAGCCCATCCGGTAACCATTTTGTCCCATTTTAAACACCGACGATATATATACTTTGGACCCTAATTTAATATATATAATTTAAAGTTTAATATTAGTTAAAGTTATTGTGTATGATAGAATGTATTAATTCTTTATAAATTTGAAAGAATAGTGATTTTTTCCTATAATTAATATATGTCTCACCTTATAGATCAAGAATAGTAATTCTTTTTTGGTGTGGTTGTCATATTTACTAAGTATCATTTCGAAGAATTGACTTTTTAATTTTTACTACCAATTTACCATGATGCTCGAAAATTCAATACGACTTTAGACTGCTTAATCAAATATCTCTTTAATCTTACATTATTAAAATATGAATACCAATTATAATTAAATTGGTGAATTTGATATGGTGTTTTGTCTCTTTCCCAAATTATTTTATTCTTCCCTTCCTTGATAGATCTCCACCTCCCTTTCATTTATTTATTTCCTATCTCTGATGGCTCAAATTAGAATAAGATTTGTCGTTAATAATTACTCTCAATTTAGTGTGCAACTTGTGTATAGAGTTTGGTTGTAATTTGGTGGAAGCATTCAAGAAGTGCATCGCAACTTCAAGCATTTTATATTTACAGACCCAATTGAGGCAGGAAAGCTGAACATGTCGCAGCAATGCAGTCTCTGAATGGCTGGCGACATATTGGGATGAGCTACTACATAGCTGGTTCTCTATTACCCAGCATTTAAATCTTAGTGATCAGTATGTACAAGATTAAAGAACACTCCTAAAGGAACTTCAAAATTATTAAATATAATTAGGTCAAACATTCTATTAATCCTAATTAAGAGGTGAAACATGTCATACCGTTTATTAAAGGCTTATTACCTGACTTATAACATGTTAGGTCATCAATTTTTTTTTTTTTCTTGAACAAGTTATTATCAGGTCTTTTGAAAAACATATTTAGCTTAACACGTCAGACTTTAGATCATCTAAAAGATCTATTAAACCTAATAGGTCGGTCTATTTAGTAATGTTATATAACAATTTTTATATTATACTATTTATTTTAATATAAGTAATATTATTATATATGTAATTTTAATATAAAAATGTATACAAAAATATAATTTTATTATTAGAGTTATATGAGTTTAGTTCAAAGTATGTCTATTAGCTTATTTAAATATAGATATAGTGGTTTATATCATGACTATATAGTTTAGACTTTTAAATAGATCAAATTTAGACTTTAATTTTTTTTAAACAACTAATAGATTAGACCCAGACTTCTATATGTTATATGGGTTCGACATGTTTAAAGCAAAGTCTGAGGTAGTCTGGAAAGTCTAACCTAATTTGTTTAGATCCTTAATCCTAATTATTGCCACATATTAGACAACAAAGAGTTTTAAATTTTGGTTGCAATTTACCATGCAACTGTAAACATTTCCATCGTTGTCTAATGGGTTATGACTTATGAGTTAAGACTATTGCCTTATGAAATATTTTGTATTGAAATTTGATTTGAACATGATGTAGTCTAATGCAACCTCAGACAACTCATGTGGTTATAATCTCGTTTTAGGTAGCCACATCATTGTAATTATAGGATGATGTGATTAATGTGATTATCACAACCAAAAACAGCAATATTTTCACTACATCACACGATATGGTGTACAAGTGGAAACTTTTCAAATTAAACAATCCCTACCCCTTCTCAATATATGGCCAGTGAGGTACATACAAAACAAACTTCTAAAATTAGTGAATGGAAGAACTTATTTCCAAATTCTAATAGCTTGTCATTTTCATGGAAGGGTATATTTTCCAGGAGTTGGAAAAACTTGGGTCAATTCATTTTAGTGAAAAAATTATTTAAAGTTTTTATATATATGCACTCCAACTATCAGATATAATGTATGTGTCAGTCCTGGTTGGAAGGTGAACATGCTGGTTCTGATGAAGCTGTCCTTCTAAGAATGTTAGCTCAAGAATTAAGTATTGATAAAGAAACAATAAATCAATGACACAAAGGGAATGATAAAAAGTGGGGATGTGAGATCCAAGGAAGGGGTGAAAAGAGTGAAAGACAAAAACTCCGGGAAGAGAGAGTCACCCATTGTTCTCTGAGCCACTAAAAAATGTGGGTTTAAGCTTATTGGGCCAAGTACATTGAGAGTATATGAAAACAAATATTGCACATTAATATTAGGAGAATGATATATCATTCTACTATATATATATATATATTATAAGGTTGTACATTATTTATTAATGAAAAACTTAGAAGTTACATATAACACTTTCTTGTAGATATAATAATTTAATAGAATAGTATAACATTACTCTTAATATTACATGGATTATAAAGCATGTAGTGGGGAAAACATGATGGTATTATAGCAGAATCCAAGACTTGAAGAAGAACAAAAACATCATCGTGGTGTGAGGAGTTGAGGGAAACAGTGCGCGTGCGGGTTGTTTTTGCGCATGATCCTATAACTCAGGCTATGCACACTATTTTATTACAAAACTTATGGGGCATGGGTCTCGAACATTAATGCATTACTGGGTCGAGTCAAGGTTCATAGAATGGCGTGTGTCACACATTTGGTTTGTAGTTTTTACATTAACAATGTGGGGTTGTAGTTTTGTGTTCTGATTATTGTTTAGTATACATATCTCTATGTTCCCACCTAGAGCTTTTCCATGTCAGGCACTACAAATAATTAAATGAAAATTATGACACTCACCTTCCAAGTGAATATAGTGCAGATACATTCTATAAATTGATTTATATGTATAAAAAAACAACATTTGTCTTAAATCCTCATACAAATCAGCCATTAGTTAATTATTTCCATTTTAAATCATTTTGATAAATGATTTTGTTTATATGGAAACTTACATCGATATCTTATTTTAAAATTATACTTGCATATATGGGTTGCGTTACCCAGTGTCCTAATGAAATTTTATAAGGATAACAACTGGGAAAAAAATTACCATTAGGAAATTAAATTTATTATCTGTCGATATGTACCAATATTATTTTTTAGGCAAAGTTTCAATTTCTATTATTTGAACAATGTAATCGGAGCACTAGTTAATATTCTCTAAATGTATAACTCACTTCAAAATAGAACTTTACCACTTAAAAAGGTGTAAAGACTAGTGTTGACAATGAGCTCCATCACTGCAAAATAATTCGATACTTGATTAAGTAATATACTTCTTAACTTGGACATAACCTTTTGGAACACTCTATAAAACACCATAAACTTCATGTCATTTCTAATGAACTATATTTCATTCTTAATTGATCTATACATAAAAATAATGTTAAATTAATAACAAAGAAAAATTATAATTCAATATTTTATTATAGCATCGAGTTATCAATTATTATTATTTTATTATATATCAATATTATTACATTAATTATTTTTAATTTTAAAATTTATTTATTATATTCTTCTATTTTTTTTATAGTTGTTTCTTTTGGATATTAATGCTGACTAACTTGTATGAGGTATACATCTGCTGTCTCACAAGTTATGTCATTGCATGTGTTATCAACTGTATCTTATTGCATCAATTTTTGTATTGGCCCATTAATAATTTAAAAACATATTTATACAAAAGACCAATTTCACCAACTATTAAAGATTAAGTGACTGATTAAAAACAAAAAATAGTTAATGATAACTGCTTTTTTTAATGAAACGAGTCAGACCTTAAATAGGCTTGGTCATGGGACCAAATAGCCCGACCAGATTTTTTTCCACCCGATTAACAACATACGTTCGGGGGAAACGCAATGGCTGTATTTGAATTTGTGGATTGTTCATGCAGCCTATTTATATCAATGAGGTGATGGGTTTTGGTAAGGACAAATATCTCATTAATGGGCCATGACAAAGTTGAGCCCAATGAGATGGAGGCAGATTATGGGCCACATATCACTTACCTGAGAGAAACTCAAGCCCAAATAAAAGAGAATATTTGGCTAGAACCTAGAAGAACTAGGAAGAAAAACATATTCAAGGATTGGGTGAAGTTTTATTTGCTTTATCTTTGTTGGGTTTGCTTTTTGATTAAGTTTTAATCCCTATATATGCGTATATCGGAGACAAGTTATGCTAAAAACTATCTTGTACACTTTTCTCTAAAACATTTCGTGTTGGATTTTTTAGTAATACCCATATAAAGATTTTGTTGAAAGCTATAAGCACCAAATTTGTAAAAAGTAAACCTTAAATTTGTGGATGCATGCGGCAGCCAAAGAACCCACTATCTGTCAAAGCTGAACAAAGATTTTTTCTTTGCAGCTCTTTGAACACTTTTTAGCCATTACATCCTCAACAATGTACAAAGATCTGTTTTTGTTTTTGTCAATTATTGACGCTGGTATTGTTTTCAACTTAGTATAATGTATACATCGTAGAAAATTCCATAACAATATAAAATTAGGGAAATTGACTTTTATCACATTGACTGCAATACTTGTCACATCATTATTTTTTGAATGAGCTTATTTGAAGTCAAAGTGGAATAGGTTAAAGCAATCAAAGGAGGACAATGCTCCATTAGTCCACAAGTATAAAGTCTTCTTTGCATTTCAAAACTTGAATGCGACTAACTTGAAAAGCTTCAATCTTGAAGGTTAATGAATTCTATCCTATTCTATTTTCCTGTTGCTTTGGGTTACTATAGCCAGAGATGTTAGATCCTACCATAAAACAACTTCATCTCCATCACACCATTTAAGTCTATTGACCTTCACTAAGAGCCAGTGAACCACCACACTGTCACCTAAACTAAAGAGAGCTTATAGTTACTTTGTATGCCACAATAAACGTATGATAAATGAGATAATTATGTAACTACCGGAGAGTACATAATATTTTACTTAACATCTAGATCATTATCTATTATCAACCCCTTTTGCATCACCATTCACATACAGGACGATCACAAGAGGTTGAGAATTTTATTTAGCTAGGTTGTTTGTGGATAAACTTGCCCGCATGCAGTAGGAGCAGAATTGAAGTGGTTCAGGAGTCCCATATTGACTATTTTAGGAGAACGTGTTGTATTTTCGAATTGATTTTTTAAGGGTAAGAGAAAGAAATGAAGGTTTATGAACTATGAAATATAATTGTGAATGACTAAACAAATTCTCAAATAGACCTTTATGGGAAAGAAATTTACCCATTACATGTGCAACACCCACCCCACACCCTCACATAAAAAAAAAGGTAATTGTGGGCTTGTGGCACAAATCTTGCTTCCAAGGAATTGTAGAAATTGTGAGTCTTAAAAACAATAACCATTTAATTAAATACTTTTGAAATTGATGAAATGACAAATTTCATAAAATTCTAAGTTAATTTTGTTATTTATAGCTACATGCAATTGGGGACTTTTTAATGCTCTGGGGTAATACTCAAGAGCTCTAATTTATCAAGAATGCTAATCATGTAACACTTTACCAACAAAAATAAAATATGATACTCGTGTAAATTATAAAAATGTGAGACACATTTCTTATTCATTTGTTGTTCCCCATTGGGACTGGAGGTTAAAATATATACATACTACAATAAATTTTAGATATGATATCAATGTTAATATTTTAGTCTCATAATTTTTTAATTTTTATAAATGATGACAATTATGTTGAACTTGGCATCACGGTGCTGGAGATTTATTTACAAACTAAATTTAAAATACGAAAATAGTTTCTCCTTTTTTAATATATCAGCTGAATAGGAGAATGGATAACTAAAACTGATCTATGTATACACCACCTTACTACGGACACATCGTTAGGGACAGCCTAGCTACCTTACATTTTAAAACCATAATTTTATATACTCCAACAGTCCAACTTGTCAAATATTTTTGAAGACAAAAAATCACATTTAATTAAGAGACAACTTTCAAGATTGTTATTTAATTTGTACAATAAAGACATAATGTGCAAGCATCTTTTTCTTAAAATGTAATTATAATTCAACAATGGTTAGTCATCAAAGAAGTGAAACGCGATGCAAGCTAAATCTTACCAACTTAATCTATTATTTTAGTTGTTCAACTCTGAACTTGTTGTCATTTTAACAAAATGTTATATACTTTGTGGCTAAATCAAAAGTTAATATTACAATAAATGCAAGTGAAATTAAACAATATGCATAAAATATAGAATTAAAAGATATTTTGATCATTTATATTTTATCGAAATTCTAGTCTGCTTCTTTATCTTTTTTGGATTTATCATTTCTTTATTTTTCACTATTTTTTTTATTCTGGTCCTTTCATCAACTATAGTTGGGATTTCTAACATAGATGTCTCAAAAGGACTTCCTTTGGCCCCCAAATACTGTTAACTATGGCAAAACAAATCCAGAAAATAGTAAATTGCCAAATAAAACCCTAATAAAAATATAGGGCTAAAATATCATTTAATCCTAAAATATATTATGAAATAAAAGATCGAAGTACGAAGAGGAAAATGTTTTGTGATACTTTAATACAAATTTTGCTTCTAAAAAAAGAGCAAATTGTTTTATGCAGTCTACAAGTATTATTGGCAATTTGGGTAAAGTTTATAGGGTCCGCGCCCTGCTCGACGTGTTGGGTGGGCAGAGCATGAAAATTATGTTCATCCACCCTAGAATGCCTACCCAACATGCCCTTTTTGCCCATGTGTATTTCAAATGAGCGGGCAGGGCGGTCCATAGGCATCAATGAACACTAAAATAAGAAATTTGATGGGTCAAATATAGCAAGAGTAATTCATGTTCTCACCACTTGAGTGCATATAGCAATTTTCCAAAATATAATATCTTACCAATTAAATGCATGTTCGGTTTATGCAAAACAAGATGTTATATTTTGTGTTTTATATCATACTGTCACACTATGTATCCATGCAATCTTAAGTACTATGTAATTTTTAGTTTTTTTTTATTTAGGACGGCTCGCAAGTCCGCCCTGCCCATGTTTAAAACGGGCGGAGCACGATATTTCATACCCTATTTAAAAATAGGCATGCCTGTACCCACCTTAATTTTAGTAGATATTGTATGGACATAAGCAGGACAAACAGGACCGCCCTAATTGCCAATGGTATCTAGAGGCGGCCAAAACGTGCAACTGGGAAGGTCGAAAAGGTGTAACATTATGCAAAATAAACAATTTAATCAACATCCAACTTAGAATAATAAATTAATAATGCTAATGCTTGTCAACCATTTTTTTTCTATTTGGTTTTGGGGGCCGCAGTTAACAATATTTGCCTTTTGTTGTACGTATCTTAGGTCATTTTATTTTCATTTTTCCTCACGCTACTTGTCTTAGTTAGTAAAAATAATATTTTAGATGAAGCTACGTTGAAACTGCAACAATCAAATAAAAAAAGCACAACTACTCATTAACTAGTATATCAAAAGCATTATCTACATTTCATATTCAAATAGCTCCAATGTCAACGGTCAGAATCGTTGGCTAATACATATCTCTTTCTCAATTCTGAAAATATATATATATATACCCTCTCTTCCCTTCTTTTCCCTATTAACCAATTCCACAGATTTTGTTATATTCTAACACTTTCATTTGTACCTATCTCCTATCACATTAGTGTATTATTGATTGAACTTTAAGATGAGGAGTGCTACAAATTTGAATGGATTTCATGAACAATCAAAGAAGATGATGATCAATGGTCCACGACCTTCTCCATTAAAGATCAATAAAGACTCTCATTTGATTCGAAAGGCTTCGGTTTCAGATACGAAACAACACAACCAACATAGGGTTCCCATCATCATTTATACTCAATCACCCAAGGTTATACACACCACTGCTCAAGATTTCATGGCTCTTGTTCAAAGACTCACAGGCATGTCAAGTTCCAACCAAAACATAACTCATCAACCAAACCAAGAGGCATATGATGGGTCCAAGTATGACAATATTAGCACCGAAGACCAAGGTGCTAGTGAGATTTGTGTTAAGAGAGAAGATGATGGTGATACTTTAGTTAAGTGGGATTCAAATGTTGATCAGAATAGTAGTCCCTCTAATATTCTTAGGTTTGTTGATATGCCATTTTATACTCCAAATTCATCAGATTTCTTTTGTACTTCTCGATCAACGTTTAAATGTTCTGATCATCCATATGGGATTTTGGGTAGTTTGATATCTCCTTCTGGGTTGGATTTCATGAAGGAACTTCCTGAATATTAATTGACTTCAATTGGTTTTGGTAATTCCTGCATGTCTAGCTAGGTTGGACTCATTTATCTTCTTCTTGATGATATTTGTTTTCTCATTTTAATTTGTAAATGTTGTTATGTTAATTAGTCTTGTGATAATGGGGTACGATGAAATCAGTGTGAATTATAAGGAGATTTAGTTCATTCTTTCTGGACATAAGAAGAATAACTTCATTCGTTTATTGTTTTTAATGTAATTTCATTTATGTATCTTTTCATTATCTATAGTACTATATTCTCTAATCTTGTTTCTTCTCTAGATTATTAATTTCACTTTCCCATTTCATCAAAGTTTATAATTCTTGGATCTATGCGTTCAAGCATTAGGCCAGTCAAAGCGAAAGACAATGATGCAAGCCTGCAAGTTTATTGGGTCACCGTCAGATTTGGTATTTTTGCCAACATGTTTCTTGAGTTAATATAATATCCTTTAGAATAGGTGTACCTAGCTACTATAAAGCAAAAGTCAAACTCTTTGTTTATCATGCCATTTATTTAACAAATGTTTTCTATATTGCCGACTAGTATTTAACATTTGATTATCATAGTTGCATTTAAACAAACCCCTCTCAATAAGGTTGAAATTTTGTTTTTTATCATTCTATATTTGGCTTATCTTTCTCCTTTTTATTAAAGGGGGTTTTGTGATGATCTCTTTATCTCTCGGACTTCAATTTTTTGTAGTTATTATGTTTTGGTAGGATTTCAGGTATTTTTATATCAGATGTTTTCAAGCTCCTAATTAATAAATAATTCATTTTGCTTTTAAAAAAAACTTATTAAGGAAGCTACCATGAATATATTCTTCTTTTCTTATTATATAATACGGTTTGTTAAAATAGTTGAGATTTTGTTAGTCGGTTAATTAATTTAGTTAGGGTAGTTAGTGTTTTCTTCCCTTTATGTAGATGATTCAATGTAACTTTGGAATTTAATTCAATTCAATAACATTTTCTTATTCTTTCTTCTTCATCAAGAATTTCTCTTATTCATGCCTACTACCATTTTAACACGGTTGGATCTAAAATTGTAGAACATTGCTGTAAGACCTTGCTTCTTTTGAATTATGAAACGTCAAATATTAAAACCAAACTCCCTGCTATTTGAAGCCGAACACATATCAAGTATTAAATGGACACAATCCTCAGTTTAAGGTAAACGATCAATGAAATTTACAAATGACGATATCATGACAATTGTGTTAAACATTGCATCACGCTGGTGCTGGAGATTTATTTACAAACTATATTTAAAATACGAAAATTGTTTCTTCATTTTTTATATACCAGCTCAGTAGGAGAATGGATAACTAATATATATATATTCATATTTTTTTAACATACCAATGTACCAACCAAGTCTTTTCTAATTAATTTCTACGGACACATTGTTAGCGACTGCCTACCTTACGTTTTAAAACCATAAGTTTTAAATATACACCAACTTGCCGAAACGCGTAATATCTAGCTATTGTATAACTCTTTTTCTATAACGAGGGGAACTTTTTTATTAACATACACGACACCCAAATACTCGTTTACCCAATTAATATTTAATATGATCGAAGAAGATGAGTAAGCTACCAATAACCAATAAGTGTTAGAATTTAGTCACACTCTAATACACATTGTCTGAAAGTTGTTGAAAAACAATTTTAAATATTTTTGTTATGCAGCGAAGTAATAAGAATGTCATTGGTTTATTTGGTATCTCTAGTGAGGACTATGAATAATCTACATGTGATATAACATTTAAAGAAAAATATGTATCTACTAATAAAGATTTTAAAATTGCCGTTCCATCATTCTATATTCATATTCGATTGTTATTAACTTTTAAATATAAGTAAAAATGAATGATAAATAATATATTATAAATCTTTACAGTGATAATACATAAAATTATATTCTAACAATTTAATGTCAGAAAGACATGTTGTTTTAGTTGTCTTACATTTTATCTCCCTTACTTGTATTCTTTGCAGTATTGAATGGACCCAGAAGAGATACATTTATTGTTTGTTTATTTATTATTTATTTAGTTTTTTATTAATTAAATAATAATTTATTGATTGGAGTAATTAAATATGGAGATAAATAAATAAATATTAGTAATTTAGTAAGATTATTATTAAATAAATACTACAATTTGATAAAATTGTTAGTAATTTTATAACTATTTATTAATCTTATTCATAATTTGGGAAAATATTATTAGGAATGAGAACAGGCGGATTTGATCCGGGTTTGTGCTTATCCAACCTCAAATCTAAAATTCTAAATCTGAATTCAAATTTAGCGGATTTGAAAGCAATACTACCATCTTTGAAACTGTTGGGTTTTTGATAACCCGAAGCCGCCCGCTTGAAACATATAATATTCATAAATTTTCATTATGAAATCATCTTTCATCTCCTTCTTTATTTAGTTGGTAAACTAATGGTTCAAAAAATGGAAATTCTCCACATATAAAATGTATGAAAAAACAAGAGTGCCATGCATTTAGCTTCACATTAGTCTGATTTCATATATGTATGTTCAATTATTTATTAATGTATTATATGCGAATTGGGTTTGGGTTAAGGTATTAACTATACTAAACCTGAACCTGAACCTGAAAATCAAACTTGGAACGGGTACTCATAGGTTCAGTTTCATAGTATTAGCAATTATTTCTAATAATTGTCATTTTTATTTATTGATAAATTTAGTTATTTATAAATGATATTTTAATGTGATATAATTAATGTAATTTGGTAAATTCTAAATGGAAAAATTGATCAATAAATTATTGAAAGCTCTATTATTTTTACAAAAGTATTTGAATTTATTTTTTAAAAACTAGCTTCTAAACATTACAAACTCTTTCCCATTTTGATACACTAGAGAACTCTATTAATTTATTAAGTGAATACAAGTTTGCATTGTGGAAGAGAGTCTAATAGTGATGGTGGCTTTTGCCGGCAATTGGCATGGCGTGGTGGCCTATACAACTGGGAGTCAGTGGCGCAAGTAGAGCTGCTTGTCTTACTAGTTACTATGCGACATATGGCTAGATAGAGTTCGGCTCTTGGGGGCTGGCTTCACATGAGCTTTTTCTTCTAAGTGCTGGCACGGAGGATACGTCATGTTTAGGGATGAGAATCACCTATCTCAAATAGTGTCTTATTCTATGTCTTAAATCAATTATATATTAACACGTGGATAAAATAAAAATTTTAAAAGTAAAAAATAATAAAATGGAATATTCTAATTGGCTTGAGATATAAAATGAAACAATTTAGGACATGTGATCTCCATACCATGTTTCTATGATTCGAATGTTTTCAAGATTATTGGGAAGGTAAAAGATCCTCTTAAAATTGTTGTTTTAAATTGGCAATTATTTCATGATAGATTTCCTTGTAGGAATCATCTTTTATATACCTAGAAGTGTTCAGGTGCTATCTTGCTGACCTATATGCGTATCCGTTGAGGATTCATCTTGGCATTTATTTGTTGATTGTATGCTATCTAAATCGCTTTGGGAAATGGTTTTTCAGTTGTTGAATTTGAACATGTTTCCAATGTCTAAGCAACATTTTCTCTTAGTCTTTGCTAAATTTTTTCGTCATAAAAAAAGGAGGCATGGTTCTATGATTCTAACAACATGGTCTATCTAGATAAAAAAGATGTAATTTTCAATAATGGTAGGGTAGATTTAGTTCTATATTATTTATTTTTTCTTTTATTGAATTTAAATTAGATTTTATATATGAACCGTGGGAATCCATAGGGATATGATAATTGATGGAAATCGAGACAAGGACAAGGAGAAAATGGGGATAAGAATATTGCTACTCTAATGTCATTTTTTCCCCCGGAAATCATATGTTTCTATTAGAGATAATAGTATTTGAACTAGAATACCCACAACATAATGGGATAATTCTTTTAATGAGTTTTTTTCACACTATGATTTGAACATGAACTCTCATCTAAAGAAAAATTAGCATGTATCACCTAAATCATTGACCTCTCATTGTCATCCTTAGTTTGAAGTCAAACTAAAACAAAAAAACACATAAGACTCCTCACTTATTTCAGCTTAATCCTATCATTCATCTAAAGTTAAATCTATCATTACTATGAATAGACTCATGTTTTATTTATCTTTTAAAATTTAGACTGTATAACTTTCATCTATGGAAAAGTATTTACACATAATTTCAAATTTATTAATTAAAATATGTGTGTTTAAATAAATAAAATGACATGTATAAACAATGAAAATCAAAATTGTGGCAGTATAAACAAAAAAGGAGTCTAGTAAAACATGGTGTAACTATCACTATGAACTAATTTCTAATTTTCAATTGTCCTTAAAATTTTCTAATTTTTACAAAAAAGACTATATTATCATTGATAACTACTATTGACATAATATCTCACCTTAAATTAGAAATTATAATAAATAAATATAGAAACATTGAAATTAGAAAGTATACTCAATACAAAAAATATTCTAAGTACTCTCAAAAATGAAATATAGAAACATTGAGTTTTAATTAAAATATTTAATATCATAAAATAAGAATGTAAAATTGATAAATATGAATAATTTATGGACATGCTAGTACTTATTATGGCAAAATAAATAAAATGAGAAGTGCAGCCAAATTGCAATTGAGTATCAACAAGAAGTTGATTTTGTAATGTCTTGTAATTTATTATTCGTATTTACAATTACAAATTAAAATAATGTACCAAAAACAATTACAAATTAAAATAAATTATTTACAACCTCTCTCTCTCATAGTCTGATTTGCATTTCTAATAGAGTTAGTTTATTATTCTCTTATCTTCTTTGAAGTTTGAGAATCAACGAATTTGGCCACCATGGATCCACACAATATTCCGTTACATTTTCTAACGGAGATCTTACATTCCTAACATCACCAACCGTCAACCCGTTACGAGCGTCATCTCTGAGGTAAACCTTGTGTTCCCCACCGTATTCAACCCCAACGGTCTCACCCACGGTGGGTCCCCACTCTGCAATCACCGCCGGCACACGTCGCCGGAGCCGCGTGTCCCAAATCCTCATACCTAACGCGTTTTCTACGGCAGTAACCACCACCGCCGACGTGGCGGACGTAGTAGCCGCTGTTTTCCCGTTGGGAATAATTTGGCGGATGCTATGCTCGGTGTTGTAAAGAGAAACAACACTTTCTTCTTCGGAATCAAAACCAAACCCTATCCCTAACCCTAATCTTATATTAGTGATTTCTGATATCGAAAAAATATCACCAATGCTACGACGTCGTAGGAAGCTTCCAACATAATTTTCACCACCAACTCGAAAATATTTACCCGTTCTTCTCGCGTCTTCAGCTATGTCATCTTCTTCATCGTCTTCAAACTCTGACGATGACGACGACCCATTTTCATTTTCATCGTCAGTGTCACTGAAATCATAATCATTCTCATCATTCGTACTGAGAAGAACGGTAGAAGGTGCTCTTTGTCGAAATCTGATCATGATGCGTAAGCTAGCGAGTAGAGCTAGAACAAGAGCACTCCATTTGAAGAAATTGTAAGCAAAAAATTGAAAATGTAAGAGAAACGATAGGTTCAGCGTGTGAATAACAGAAAGAATTTGCATGCTTTGGTTTTTTGATGTGAACAACGTGAAAGAGAAAAAGGGAGAGAAAAATATTTATAGGGAAAGGTATGAGGTGGTTGTAGGCAATAAAGAGTGGATAAGTAGAAAGAGAATGGGAGAGAGAAAGAAGAATATTGAATATTCGTCACGAGTAAGGAAAGATGAACTGTTTGATTGAGTCGTTGCTTTGTTGTACTAAGTATATGTTTTATGTTTATTTTTTATCTGAATTTTCCTAATAATAAACGCGTTATGTTTATTTTTATCTGAATTTCCTAATAATTATTAATTCATCCATAGTTATCTTGTGTGTATATTCGCTGTATTATATCCTAATTTCAAAGTCTTACTTTCGCCATTGTAAAACGTGTATAAATACCAAGTCCGTTTCCTGGAGATTGATGTCTTGGAATGGGATCTTTGTATTCCAGCCTCATCACTCTTTCCTAACAAATAAAAATAACACATTATTTTAAATTTATTTTATAAAAATATTATATTACATCTATGTATTTAAATATAATTGGTGCAGGATAAGATTGGAGACTCCAAGTTAAAATAGGTGATTCCCTAAATCTTATAGGTTTGACACGTAATGCCTACAACTTCTTTCGTTGTTTAAAATAACGTACTAATATATATTTTATTGTAGTATATATGTTATGTTAATATAAAAATTTATATACAATTATTATGTTATCTATTATTTATTTAAATTGAATTTTTCATAAATTAATGATAATTAAATATGAATGGTGTGTTGATATAATAACAATGTTAAAAGTTATACACTTTGAATATATATATATATATATTTTTCTATTAATATTTATGGTAAATGAATCTACTGAAAAAAAAATTTGTTTATAGACACGCGGAACATTTTTCTTTAGGTCCAACAAAATTCAATGAATATCTAAAGGCCCAAAAAGAAGTCGGCCCTTTCGTATATGCGGGTGTCATTAGTGGTGCTTATTTATCCCAAAGTTCAATCCTTTATTGAAAAATACTTGCAAGAAGATGTATGTATGTTGAGATAACTAATTAAGTTTTGTCAATATATTAAAAGTTTAATTTTAATTAAAATTTAATATAAGTGATAACACCAACAAATATAAATACATTTGTCTCTAAATATAATGTGTTATATATATCTTCATCTAAGTTTTTCTCTTTTGCTTTAAATATTTTTGCTTTGTGAATACATTTTAGTAATTGATGCTAGTTTACATTATGATTTGATTTTATTATTTTAATATCAAATTATTTTATGTGGCTAATGAAAGTTTCACTTGAGAAGCTACAAAAATTTGTGTTTTTTTGGTTATAGGAAGAGAATTCTCTCACCTTTTAGTTAAGGAGATAATCAGTTAATCACCTTTTAGGGTGTGTAATTATTCCTCCCAACAAGTATCGTTCATAATAATCAAACCATGACCTTTTGGTCATCTAAAGAATCAAGTTGGACCTTACACTACTAGACTAACACATTGGTGATAACCTGTTGTGTTTATAGTTGAGCTATACAATCAATATATTTTCACCATTATTTTATACTACTTTTTTTAAAAAGTAAATAATAATTAAATATAAGTGATGAATGATACAATGACAATATATAAGACTGTTATATCATTAGTGCATTCATATTTTCTATATATTTTAATTGAAAATATAATATTAACTATATTTTCCCTTTAATTGATACTTATGAGCAGTAAAGAGGTTGTATCTTTCGATGATATATTTAATATAAGTAAAAAAAACTGTATATTGGGATGTGTCAAAAAATGTATGTAGTTTAGGCAAACTTTTGTTTTCTAGTGTAAGTTAAAAAAGAATGACTTTTGTTCCTATTTCCAAGAGAAATGTTTTTTATGGAGAAGTTACTCAAAATCTAATAAAGGGTAACTTTTTTATGGGTCATAATAACAAATGTCCTTGGACACTTAACCCAACATAAAATTGTGCATAGAATAGTACAACTTTTGAGTTTTCAAAGTGTTCAATGTACCACTTCCAATATATATTTACTACTTTTAATTCATTAACTAACACTATTAAAACATCTCCATTAACTCATTCTTGTTGAAATATGAACTTTTATCCTTTTCTTTTCACGATCGGATTCTTATTTCTTTAAGAATAATTATTGCAGAAGAATATTTTTGTGTTTGTTATTATGAGGAAATATGGATCCCAATTATATAAAGTAAGAAAAGGAATGAGACCCAAATAAAGAAAATAAAAAATTGTTAGCTCAAAAAATATGTTATTGTTAATTTACGAAGATGTATAATAAATTATATAATAATATTCAAGACTTAAATAAAAATGAAATTAATATTATCCAATAATGAGATATATTTAAAATTTCCTTTTTTTATCCTATTCTCAAGTTTAAGTCAAGTGAATGAAACAAAATAAAGTTATTTTTATAACTAATTGGAACATGCTTAAATTTTATAGTGTTTTATTAGGATGTCTATTTAAAAATGAAAAATATAAATATAAATAACTTTGTTACAATACAAAATTGTCAAATTTATTTACAAACCACATTGTTTATTAAATAAACAGGCATGGAGAGAATCAACCCGAATCACATATGACTATTTTCTTATGAATAAGTGATTTGTTTAATTGATTAGTTTAAGTTGTATATATTTGATTGTCCTTCAAAATGGACCTTGATTCGAGTATTGCATATGTAATATGTTTAAACAAACTATGAATATTTCTTAGAAGATAAAGAGTGTAATTATAAGTTAAAGTAAAATGATTTTGTAAATAAGAATCAAAACTATTAACAAAGCGTTGATATAGTGATGGTAGACCTTATTGGATTCTCAGATAGGCCAATTCGATTATTAGAAGCGACAATTGTTAATAGAGATAATCACACGTTCCGAAAGTGATTAGTTCATGAATCATAGAGTAAGGGGATGCCCTTAGGGATAATGATATGTTGTCGTGAACCATGTCCCAAACCAATATTGTTGAAGCAAAAATAGAAAAATAATAAATATTTAATTTTCTTATTTCACATGTCATGTTTTCATTTGTCTGGGATATGATTTGGGATAATAAATCTTTATCATGCCCCTTGGTTAAACAAAAAATAATGAACCTTTATGATCTGTTTAATCTACTCTATTAGGATTGTATTGGATTATGTATCTATTTTATCTCCACGAAAGCACCTAGAAAAAGATCATAAAAGCAAAGAAGAGATGAAATGAAGCAACATTTGAATTGTTAACATATTTCTTCATCTTACCAATTAACTGTCCCTACTTACCAACATATGAATTGCTAACATATTTCTTCATCTCCGGTCTCTATATATGCTCTTAGTTACATTTTAATTCTACACTCTAGTGTTGTTTTCACTTAATTTTGTTCAGTCAAACACGTTTCTTATATGGAAATAGTATTTCCATAACGGCGCACAACGTCCATAGTTTCATTTCAAATATTGACTCTTTCAACACAGTTTTCCTAGAGCTATTAATTATTTAGTCTTTAAAACGTTAGTTAGTTAAAGAATAAGTACTCATGCTAAGTGAAAAGAGCTAAAATTACTTTTATGAAGTGCATTTTTCTGCAGAAAAAACGAGTCATGTAAAAAATATAAATCATGTGGTAACATGATGTAGTGTAAAAAAGGTGTAGAGCTGAATCAGTAGCATGAAAATATAATGTCAAAATTTGCTTCTTTTACTTATTTATGTGAATTATTACCCTAATAATTATGGGGTATGAAGTTAAATTTCAAGTTCTAGTTAGATAATCTTTTTTCTTTCTAGAATCATTTTGACAAATGACGAGACAATACAACAAGCAGTGCATGAAATTCATGCCGCACGTTAAAATATGATAGAGATTTTACTTTATTTTGCAATGAATATATATAATGGATTATATCAGCCTATGGAAGTTTTATCAAAGTAGGGTTTGTATACTTGTGCAAAGAGTGCCTTGAAAATAATGAAATTATTGGAGAACTAGTTTGTTTTTGTAATCAGCATATAGGTTATCATCAATTCTTCAAATAAGCACTGTAGTGGTAAATTCTTGATTTGCATAGCCTGTTGGTCTGTTACCTTTAGTAGCAGCCCAACCTCAATATGTTCCCATTTGAAGCTTGGAATTAGGTTTGGAATTTACCTTTTTCCGTGTGACGATTATTATTACCTTTTTCCATGTCATTTGTGAAGTGTCTACACATATTTGTATTAGATACTTTTTCGTTATTCCTAACCATATTTTATAACAGTTTACATTCCGTGTGTCATATCCTCCTATTTATTTGTGTTTATCGTAATTGTGTCG
This sequence comes from Lupinus angustifolius, assembly GCF_001865875.1. Taxonomy (NCBI): domain Eukaryota; kingdom Viridiplantae; phylum Streptophyta; class Magnoliopsida; order Fabales; family Fabaceae; genus Lupinus; species Lupinus angustifolius. The sequence continues at coordinate 6,931,061 of NC_032016.1, forward strand.
TTTATTGTTATTGAGCTTCCTTTAATGTCATATGTCGGAAAACACATTGATGAAAGGGGTTGTATTCACTTTGTTAATCTTTCACTCTTTACAAAGATTAGCTTTCAACTATTGGTTAGGAGACACCTTAATGTACATAATAATAATAAATATTTTAAAAATCCCAAAAACCTAAACAAATTATTTATTAGCTACAAACATAACAACAACAACCAAACTTTTATTCCATTAGTTAATATTAACTACATAAATTTAATGACATCATAATGTTCTAACATAAATCAACTTTATTCAAAAATTATAATTCCAATTCCATCAACATCTGACTATGTTTAAAAGCATAAGTGCCTTGTAGCTAGATTATTTATTCGGTGGGAGATAATGTAACAATGGAAAAAAGCTACTTATAAGTCCATGTTCAGGTGTTCTGCATAATTAAGGAATAATATAGGTGGGACCTATCTTGAAAAGGGTAATCAATCACACATCGGTTATTCTTTGAGCTAACATGTAGCCTCTTGTGCTATACTCTACCAAACCCATTTAACAAATTCCTTAGGGAATAGTATATAAAAGCATGTGCATGTAGACACTAAAAAACTCATTTCTAAATTGCTGCTATATAGTGTTACCTCAACCTTTGTTCTGTTCCATATCATATTTGAGTCCACTTTAACTTTCAGTATCCTTGGATAGCATTCTCTTAAGGTATTGCAGCTATGTCCACAAGCACAAAGAGAGAGTTGGGTTCTAATGAAGAAGAAAGTGAACTAAGAAGAGGCCCTTGGACTCTTGAAGAAGATAGTCTACTCATACACTATATTGCTTGTCATGGTGAAGGTCGTTGGAATATGTTAGCAAAAAGTGCAGGTACATATTCTTTGTAGTACTAATGTTAAGATTAGTTAGAGGAATAAGTTAATAGTTACTGTTTTCTTTTTTGTCTCAATAATATCAGTTCCACTTCCAACATTTCAGGACTGAAGAGGACTGGAAAAAGCTGCAGACTTAGGTGGTTGAATTACTTGAAACCTGATATTAAGAGAGGGAACCTTACTCCACATGAACAACTCTTGATCCTTGAACTCCACTCCAAGTGGGGTAACAGGTAATGGAGTATGAAACTATATATGCGATAATGCTAGATCATAAATCATGTTATACGTATCGTTAATTTCTAAATCTTTTTTAATCATATGTGTATAAAATGAGTGTGTGCGTTAAAATTGGCCTTGGTTTGAAAACGCAACAAAATGAGTTGAGCATAGTTTTGTTCATTTTTGGTTAGGTGGTCAAAAATTGCACAGCATCTGCCAGGAAGAACAGACAATGAGATCAAGAACTATTGGAGAACAAGGGTACAGAAACAGGCACGCCAACTTAACATTGAGTCTGGTAGCAAGAGATTCATTGATGCAGTGAAGTGTTTTTGGATGCCAAGATTGCTTCAAAAGATGGAACATGACTCTTCCCTTAGCTCTTATTCTTCCATGACACACATGAATTTCAGTAACTCAGCAGAAGCTTCAACCAGTTCAATGTCAACAACCTCCAATATTCCTTATCTTCCTTCACCAACTCCTACACAAAAGGGATTCATAGATGCTGCAAATGCAAATCATTTGAGTATTATGTCTGGCCCTATAACTCCTTCTTCAGACTTGGATTCCTTCAAACTTTCAAATCTACTTGAAATTTCCGAAAAACTAACATGTTCTCCCAATGTGTTTGAGAACAATGTTTACAACAATCCAATCCAGAACAATTGGTATGTTAATACCAATAACTATGGCATGCAAGGGCTGAACATGGAACCCCTTCAAGTAATGGAAAGTTATGATATTCCACAATTTGATTTTCAGACTACAGGGAGTGACTTGATGTTAGACAACATAGGTGATACTTTATGGAACATGGATGCTATATAACAGTGTAGACAGTTAAAATAGGAAAAAATCAAAGATTTTTAGGCTATATTGATTCCTAGTAACTAAAAGTCTAAAACAGTCTCCTAGGTAGAGATTAGTAGTAAGTACCAAGTAAGGTTATTTGTAATAAGTCAAATTAAAATAGAATATTTAGATTGAAATTCAGATGAGGATATAAAATGGACCCCTGTTTCAACTTTATTAAAGTTTGGAAAAACTGTAATGTGGCTAAGATAATAATGTATCTTGGTTGTTATGAGTGCATTTTTGACATGATGTGTTGTATCTTTCTTTTATGTTTCTGTATATATCAATTTCATGCAAATGAGAATTTTTTCTGGTTGATCCCCTAGTTTTTGACATCTTATGATTAAGTGACACTTGCAAAAGATAGTAAAGAATGCTGTAATTCTATATATTTCCAAGTATAGCAACTTTCAACACGTAGTGGTTAACCCATAAAACTGATGAGTAGCTATTGTGTCCATACTCATCAAATTAGTTATTGAAAAATTGGGACCCGACAGAAAGTTACTTTTGTTAAAAACTTTTAACTATATATTTTGGAAAAGGATCTTCTATCCCATAATCTTCATGTCTCATATTCCTAATCAATGAAACTTTATTAAATTATATTAAAATATTAATTTTTGTTTTTATATCCTTTTCTTTTTAAATGAATAAAACTTTCTAATTAGTTTGAAACATGAATGAAAACATGTGCAATTCTTATCAATTCTAATTAGCAACGTACTCCTATCCATAATGCATTTCTAGTAAAATGCTTTAGACTTTATTTTACAGCAAGTGACCACATTTCTCAAAGCTTGTAAATGAAGAAATTGACTAAGAAATGTTCCAGCTAGGGTACATATTATTCACATGTGCTCGATGTCGCTAGGAATTTGAACTTTTCATCTCGATTACTTTCTGTAGATTCAGAAATTCCTTCTTAGAAAGAACCTGCTTTGCTTACTGAACAGTAAGCTTAGATCATTTCCAAACATACTGTTTAGAATTATTTCTTAATAAGTAAATAAATCCAAAATCAATAGTATTTGATAAAAATAATAATTTCTTTAACCAAATAATTGAGGTTGTTTAAATCTGGTTTTCAACCCTAAAGTTTTTATGTAACTATTATTGCATGCCCTCACACACCACGGGTGAGGCTGTTCACTTAACTGCAGTTTACACTTTAAAGAGAAATGAATTCATTATCATCCATTACCGACACCAGAGAAATACTCTCTTAATGATTGTTTCTCTCCTCTTTTTAAATTTGAAGTCATACACACAATTCAAAAGTTTTGATGTAGTAGAAGACAGTAAAAATTTTACTAAACAAAAGGATGCACTAAAAGAGCACAAGGAATACTTACCCGATACAAATAGAGCCCTGATAACGAACAATCGGAAAAAACATAAACTATAGAAAAGACGAAACACAAAAAAAGTTGTTAACCAGGTTTAATCGTCTATCCCCTAAATCTAGTGAGTACCATATATTATTATCAATTAAGATTACAAGCTGTTACACATCAACTTAATACTTGCTAGTTGTAACAAAAACTTAGTCTAATAATATATATTATTAATATTTTTCTTCTTTCCAATATAATGTGACAATAATAAATTTCGAGGAAATACAGACAGAAAGTCTGATAGTATGACTAACCCCAGTTTCATTGTACGCGCGACCTGAAAACAGTAACCTCAGCCAAATCCTTATCTTTTGCTAAATTAGCGGTTGGGGTGCCACGAAGTTCACTAATGAAGCAAGTAAATTAAAGCTGGCACAGCGACTAGTGAGTGGTAGATACATCCAATTAAAATCTTGGGAAACTGAGATGAAAGGCTTTCAATGCGCATGATGTTGTGATAGTGATTGAATAAGAGCATTCATATGATCTGAAAGCAACATAGATGAAGCTATTTTGGTTAATTGCACTAAGATTACTATGGAGCCAAAGGGTGCAATTTCTATGTTGAACCTCAGAAAAAGACTGCTTTTAAAGTTCTTGTCTCCTACGTTCTTTGTTATGTTATATGAACCAAGAAAAGAAACATCACACAAATCATTGAACCACACCTTTCAAATTATTTTGTTTACAAAGTCTTCATAAGAAAATAAAGGGCATGGTCAAAAAAATTAGCAAAAGACATAAATGACTAATTTTACTCATGCAGCAGTGCCATCAAAATACCATGGATGCATGCTTACTTCTACGTAATTATTTACCAAACGTAGTAATCTTGCAGCCACTTAATAATTCAACAGCATCATTTTCCACTCCTATTATCTATCCTAAAAATATATATAATTTTGTTGTAGCCAGTTGTTTCAGATAAAAACTCTTTTGGAGAAAAAGGTGGAACCTAAGCATGTGCTCCGTTTGTGATTAATTATTCATGGGAATTGGAATTGTTGAAAGCTAAAGAGATTAGATTGGTAGATGGATCCTTACTTTGAATCAAATCAACCTCTCACTATCAAATGTAAGCGTGACAAGACCAAACTCCTAGGAGCTTTTTACTCTATCATGCTTTGGAAGTGAGACATTGTTTTATTTGTTTGGTTATTGCTGATCATAAATACATATTCTAGGTTTTGAAAAGAAAAAGTGGAGACCCTACTCCAATTTTATGCTTGATTCTAAAAAATGGAAAAATATTGTTTCAATATAATTATATTAATTACTTTTAATTACATATTATAAAATAATAATAAACTAGACTATATATATCCTCAAACTAATCAAAAATATATATTATATATAATATTCAATTAAAAATTATGAATATGTCCATAAATCAGGAATAGTAAATATGATTTTTTTTGAAGAAATTTGAGAGATTAAAATTATAATGTTATAGTATATTTTAAAGGAAAAATTAACAAAAAGTAGCTTGGTTTATATATCGAATTAAATTTATAGTGATGAACTATGTTCTGGACATAAACCAATTGTGATACACATCAAATATTTGTTCTCTAGGTGATTGTATACTATTCAAGATGCCTATAATGATAGAATAACATGCTTTAGGTTTTTTGTTGTTGATAAGAACATGCTTTAGGTTTGCTGATTGATTAAGGTGGGAATAAAAAAAAATAGGAATACTAGAATAAAATGAAATTAGCTTATCTTTACTCTTTTTCTATACACATTTTCATTTCTCTTCATAAGTTTCATGTTACATTTGTTAATGATTATTCCATTCTATTTTAATTTTGTGGTATACATTGAAACCGAGGCATGAATTGAAAGGCAACATATTTTTTTAAATGTAGAATTTCTGATAAAAACGTATATCAAGATGAATAACACGTTCTACACTTTCATTATCCAGAATTTTATGAATTTCTCAGGCGTCATGTAAATAGTAGCATTGGTGATTTTACAGTTCTGGATGAAATTGCAGTAGCAATGTTGTGGTTGTAATAATGATGAAAAAGAGCTTGTGTTGGCAAGATTGGATTGATGATAATACTTCAAAACATGTTTTGTGCATTCATCAAAGCTTGGAAACATGTTTTGTGAATTCATATCACAGATCTTAATTCTATTTTAGATTGTACTGAATCTAATTATGGTAATATAAGTGATAGAATACCATTCTAGATAGTATCTATAAAAAAAATATACCAACCATTCACTATACTAACAACTATTGGTGTATACAGTTCAACTCGAATATAAAGTTAACTATTGAGGCTAACAATATTCACTTGTACAAGCAAAATAAGCTGAATCCTACTTTTTAAGTCAATTTGGTATTCACAACTCTTAATCATATAATGACATCTATCCTGTGGCATGAACACAGTCCAAAACATAGATTATTTTTGTTTAAATGTGTGAATATATGCTTAGGAAAGGTGATGGTTCTTTTTTACACTATTTTAAACCATTCTCATTGTAAAGGGACTGGGATTGAAATGGTGTTAAGTGGCATGAGAACAAAACCAATGTCAGTATTACTTCATCAAGTAAACGATAATAATTTTCAAACTACAAAACCACACCAAAGGTAATTAAATAACTGGGAAACTTTTGATTGGACCTTTTAAACAATGTACATTACTGAAGAGCCAATAAAGATATACAATGTTTGTGCAACTATCCCAGTCGATGGAAAAAATACTCGTTGGGAGAATTAGCCTCACATACCTTTGGATGTTCACGGCTCGGACAGAATTGCCTCCAGTACGAGGAGAATTGTGGGAAACCAAAAAATATATCAGAAGAACATTCTATTGAGTCAGCTGTCAAGTTCAGCAGGATTCTATTGCAATAATTTACATAAACAGAACATGGAGATATCACTATAAAACAAGAATATCAATGAGAAAGAGAACCCAGAGATAAAAGATAAGTAGATAACCAACCTATGATAGGAATAGCCTCTACTTTCACCTTTAATGGATCAACTCCAGGAGAAGGTTGAGCGTGTTAGAGATTTGTAATAATTCAGCTTGTTAGTTAAAAAGAAGTTAGTTTGTTTCTACTTGTATGCCAAGTTAGTTAAAGTTTAGTTGATATAAATAAGTTGTAATTGAAGTTTGCTATCAATTAATTGCAATACAAGTCTTCTTCTACTTTCTATATACTTTTCCTCTGTTTTCTTTCTACTTCTTCTGCTGCCTAAACACTAATGCACTGTGTGCATAGCAACTCAAGTTTCTTGCGTGACAAGTCAAAGCAATTGTATGTATACAAGTTGTAGTTACTTGGCTTTAGTCAGCAGAGCGACCCAATGGAATTATCATAGGTTCCCAACTTGATGATCTAACAAACTCATGGCAACATTAACCTTAACCAACAGAATTATCATAATTAGTAAACCTTAGTCTTTGTCTTCTTTGAAGGATCATACTCAACCCGAATTTCAAGAATAGTCTCATTATCATCAACTAGGATAACTTCAGTGCACTTTATAAGAAATGCATATCTTCACAAAAATAAAAATGTCTGGATTATTGCAGTTACAACTTTTCACATGCAATATTAATTTGTACCTTTTACTAACCTGAGTATCACAAATTTACAGGAGCAAGGCCATAATAATCTTTTGAATCTTGAATGTGATCAATATACTCTTCAATTTCTGCTTCAGGATTTGTATCATCATTCCGGGAAGTGCCATAACCACAATAAAGATCATACTGAATGTTCAATCACAAAGGTCTAATGAAGAGGCTACTTATAGACTTCAGTTAAAGTCAAACATGAAAACAAATTGGTTGAAAGATGTCCTGCAAAATGCTAAACATTCAAAGGCCTTTGTGGACACCATTGATTCTATCATAAAATGGTATTATGGATACAATGTAATCTTTTTTCGCCTCTTAATGCGGCAAACGGATTTAATAAGCCATATGTTCATTGGCATGACAGACATGTCACTTGTAAGTTTAGTGCCATTTGAAAGATTAAAACTGTAAACAGGATATTCTGTGACTAATCTCTAACAAGTAAATGGATGCTTCATTTTTTTAATATAGACAAAATATCAAATCCGATCTATCCTAATAAGCATTCATCAAAGTGCTATTAATTCCATTCTGCCACAAAAACAATTTCATGAGAGGCCAATTTGGTGCCGAAAATGTTAAGAATGCCAACAATGTAGATATAAAACACCAAAGGAAGATTGCAACCTCTGCACATTCATGCAACACAGAATTGCGTTTTACATGATCAAACAATGTAGATATAATACACCAAAGGAAGATTGCAGTACACAATTGCATGATGGAGAGACATGGAGGGGATTTTTTTAAGGAAATTTAGAGGGATTTTGGATAGCCCATAATGTATCACTAAGTCATCAAGCATGTTAAAGTTCAAACTTCAAATTTGGTATGTTCAAGATGCTAAACAGACCCATACACTATCCTTAAATATCTCATGTTGCCAGTAGCATAAAATCTATGAAGAGACACTCGTAACACTAAATATATATGAAGGGAAATAACAAATATTACAAGCCTCAGATAACACCCTCCATTTCTATCTTTCGCCAACCCAAAAACAATAAACATTAAAAAGCGGTACTTACCCTCGCAAACGAATAGGTTGTTGATTATTTGATAAAAAATAGTGAGCCGCATAAGAGAGTAAACATTTAATTAGTGTAGCGATCACAAAGTAAAACATATGAATATATGATATTACATACCTTGACATGACCATTATGCAAATATTCATTTGGTTCAGGTGTTTTTCAAGGAGTGCCTTTGTATTGCAACATCTCAGAGTACTACCATCACTAAAAGGGACTACAGTGTGCACCTGTTATCAACACAATTCACATAACATGTTGCATATGTGAGTCAATTAAAACAGAAATTTTCAAACTGGACTAGGAATCATTGCATTGGCAGAAATTCATAATTTTAATAATCAACACTGGAAAGGGAATGCAATTAATAATCAAAATAAGGAAATTAAATACCTTCAAATTTTCCCCTGGGTAAGGGGTATCAAGAATGGATTCAGATCTTCTTCTGGTGGCATTTCTGAAGTAGTAACAGGCACTGCCTTGTCCTAGGTAAATTCAACATCGACCAAGTCTTAGTCTTATTATTAGATGGTCGCCTACATGGATTAAACAACAACATAAGTGAACAAAACTCATACCATTCGTTCGATAATTTAGCTGAAAGATTTCAACCAAACAAATGCATTGGTAACTGAGGCTCAAGATCAATGATCACGGGACAGATATGAACTTATGAAGTATCTAATGCATCATATTACACATGTGAACCAAATTCACTACATCTTAGTAGAAAATCAAGAACTTATCACTGCCTCAATGAGAGTGACTTCTCTAAAGTATATTTGTATTTTAGAGGCTAAAATGCACTCATCGTAACTATTGATTGAATCATTGAATGAGATGAATGATTGAGATTATTATACATCCATTAATGATTTCACATCAAAATTTGGTTCAAATCCATATACTTTAACCTCTAAAGTACAAATGCACTTAACAATAGTCTCATCCCCACTCTACAAATCACTTCAACATTCCTTACTAATTGTGCTACTTTAAAATAGTAATATCTCAACAATCAAGTATTAATATACATGAAATATTACAAAAGTAAATTTGGGGTACCTTTTTCTATGATGCAAAATTACAGTTGACTCCATGAAGAAGATAAAGTTACCTAAATTTAGGGGTATTGCTTGACACAGTAGTAAAAGAGGTTTAATACAAGGACTCATGTGACATTGCCTAGTCATGCAACACTAATTTCCTATGAACGAGTTTCATTTTTTGTCTATGTCTATTGTCCTAAAATGGACCCTACATGGCGTGCCAGACAATACTAACCTGGTCAATTATCAACCTAATGTTTCCACTACATAGGACATATTAAATGCTCTATGCTAAGTTCTACATCTAAACATTGGATTTGTTCAATAACCAAAATTAAAATTTCATATAAAAAGGTTCGGTTGATAATGACTACCCAGATCGGAAAATAAGCTTAATGATGATCACTATGAGATTGATCATTGACATAAGCAGCTTGTGCACTCTATATCATAAGCACTGTCAAAATAAGTGAGATTAAATTATTTTACATTGGTGTAATCATTAATACGTACTTCTAAAGTCAATAGATATTTTCATAATTTTTTTAATCTTTCTTAAATCTAGCAAAACAAGTAAAAGTAATTTTTTCTGAAGGTAACACTTGTTATGCAGATTTCTTTAAGTAAGTAATCCTAGAACACTTACAGTGGTAATTGAGATTCATATATCTACTCAGCTCTATGTTTCAAAAGGAATTCTGGATCTAAAAAATAAATTTGTACAAATCTCATTCAAACAAAAAATAAGAAATTCTTCTTTGATTCTTTCTCATTTAATGCTTCAAATAAATGCGGTTAACAAAATTTTGAATAGTGTATTAAGTCTGGTTACTTCCATATAATAATCACTCATAAGAACAAAATTAATCTACTAACAGCGTGTTGAGTTCCAATCCAAATAAAATTTTCATGTTATTTTGCTTCATTAGGAGTTTTCCAATAATATAAATGTAAAAATTATGAGGGCAATCATTTGTGATCAATGTTAGTCCTATTTCTTGACAACTTCCACCTCCACTAGTCCATTATCATTGTCTTACAACACGATTATTTTACTATATATAATACAATTTAGATCTTATTGACAAAAAGAGTAGCACAACTCTAAAGTATAATAATTATTTTAGTGTGCATTTCATGTAGGATTAGATAGAAAACAAAATGTCATGAACTGTAGATGGTTGTACTCATGGTTACATCACTTTAATATACTATTTTGGTATGCTTTACTGCATAAGAGATTTCATCTTTCTTTTTCACTTTATATGTCACCAAGTTATTATTAAATGGAAGTGGTCTTTCATGTCTAATCCTGATGCTCTTTGGGTTAAGGTTATTAAGTCTAAGTATGGGTTGGTATCTGCGCCCTCGCGTTCGTTAGTAGTGTCGTCTTGGTGGAGGGGTGTGTGTTCGGTGGGGATGTCTAGTTTGTCTAGTAGGGATTGGTTTTCTTCCAATTTTGGTATGGTGATTGGGGATGGTTCATCTGCTAGTTTTTGGGATGATATTTGTTTTGGTCAGGTCCCGCTTCGAGTTGCTTTTCCGCGCCTGTGGTCGGTGGCTGCTAACAGGTTTTCTTTTGTTGCTGAGAATGGTTCCTGGATCAATGATAGGTGGGTTTGGGAGATTAGGTGGAGGAGGCCTCTTTTTGTGTGGGAATCGGCTTTGGAGAGAAATTTGTATGCAACTATTAGCCCGTTTTCTTGTGTTGTTGGTAAAGAGGATCATCTGAGATGGAAGTTAACCTCTTCTGGCGTTTATGAAGTTAAATCTTCTTATGATGTGTTGTTAAATGCTCCTCAACATCCTCTAGGTAATATTTTTAATTTTGTTTGGATTAAATGTGTTCCTTCTAAAGTGTGCTGCTTCATCTGGAAAGTGATTAGAGGATATTTGGAAGAGTGTTTATTCTTGGCTGGGGAAGCAGATGTCTTTGCCGGATAATTGCACTGATTTTTTCCAGCTTCATATGAACTTGTATAAGTGTAAAAAAGGGACGGATCTGTGGTCCATGATATGGTTTGCTTCTATGTGGTCTATTTGGATAATGAGAAACGAGGTTATCTTCTCTTCCAAGAATTTTAGTGTGGTTCATATTTTGGATTTAATTCAGATTAGATCTTGGACTTGGTTGTTGGCCAATAGTAAGTCCAACGATGTTTCCTTTTCTAATTGGTGTATGGATCCGAGGTCTTGTATCCTTCTTTCTTCTTAGTTTTTTCGTTGGTTTGTATTGGGTTAGCACCCCTTGTGCTTCTTAATATATTCTTTGCTTAGCAAAAAAAAAAAAGTTATTATTAACAGTAAGTACCACCATTGCCATTTTGCATAATAGCATATAATATTTTACCTAATACTCCTCTTCCTATAATAAATCTCATGGTAGCATCTCAAATATCTCTCTCATAATCCTCTCTAGATGCTTTCATTGGTAAAGCTTCTTTGGAATTATCCTTTTGAAGCCTTTCGGTGATTAGTTTCAACCACTTTCCCTTTCTTTACCCTTCATAAATCATAATCAGATTCTAAAGAAAAGGATCTATAGTCCAATCCAACCTCAATTCAAATCTTCCTCACCCTGCATAATTGTTCTTCTACTCTTGGAAGATGCTCCTACCTCACAAAAAACATCTAAAAAGCAAAAGCTGCAATTTCTGACTTCTCAGCCCCATCATTCTTCATTCCACTTCCACACTTCTCAAATCTCAACCCCTTCTCTCTTTGTGTCTCTTTCACTTCCTTTGACTCCGAACCCATCACCATTTCAACCAATAGCCTCACCCCACCTCATAAATTTTGAAACTTTTCGCGGCCACAAGGATCAAAACCAACACTTTCACACACATTCTCTCTGTTTTATAAAAACAGAATTCCCCTGTTTCAAAAAAGCCATGGCAATAGTACATTCTGAGATTTCAAGCACAGGAATCAGCCCTAGAATCTCATTCTCATATGATCTTAAGAACACAGACAATGATTTAGTCCCCATTGAAGATCGATCAACCTTGTGCCTCTTGAATTCAAGCTCTGACTTCGTGTTCTGCATTACCAATGGGTTATCACAGAAACTCTCTTCAGCTGATGAACTTTTCTCAGATGGAAAGATTGTTCCAATGGAAATCAAGCATGATATCAATTCTCCAGAATCATCGCATCAACCTCAAAAACCTTATCTTCCTATCTCTCAACCTTCAACAACAAAATGTACTGAAAAGAAGAGGCTCAAAGAGTTCTTATCCTCATCCTCTGATGAAGCAGAGAACGAAACAGAGAAACCATTATTGAAATATTTCTGGCAATTCAAGCGTAGTAGCAGTTTGAATATTGATACAAATCGTGCAAACAGTTTCATTCGATCGATACAGTTTCTGTCTCGAAGCAATTCAACTGGGTCAGCACCGAATCCAAACAAAACAGAGGTTACAGGGGAAACTCAGAAGCAGAGGTTTCGGAAACAGTCTTCTGTTTCAAGTAGAAGATCATCAGTATCATCATCATTCTCTTCAAGTTCAAGTACATATTACTTTTATAGTTCACCTTCTTTGAAGAAAAATGGTGGTGGATCTTCTGGTAATGGTGTTAGGATTAGTCCTGTTCTGAATCTACCACAAGCAAATATTCCAAAAGCTACTGCCAAATTATTTGGACTTGGTTCATTATTGTGTAATGGAATGGTTAAAAAGAAGAAATAGAAGAGGTGATGTTTTTTCTTCATTTTTATATTATAATTTCTCATTTATGATCAAATCTTTTTACTTCACCTATAATGATATAAGACTCCACTATATTCCAGTTTGATCAAAAGTTAATGGTTTGATTCGTGAGAATAACACATACCCCAAAGACTTAGAGGATACCATTAGTATTACAAAAAAAATCTTTTCACCAATAATGTGTTGGTATGATAGTGTAAGTCTCAACTAGATCCCAAATAAACCAAAAAAAATGGTTTCAATTTTTGTGAAGAACACTTATTATATGGAGCAACCGGTCCAAAACAGAATAATTTCTTACTCATAAAGTAAATGAGAGGATAACCTTAGTTATACTATCATGTAATATCAAAATGTAAATTGAAGGAAATAAAAATGCTTAGATATTAGGGCTAGAAAATTATTATGTAGGGTGTGAATTGTAATTTTGGATAGTGAAAACAACAATTGAATGGACAAAAATAATTGATGCATATCACTATGTTTTGAGCCAGGGAGACAAATAAACAAGGAATCCTCCTTTCATACTCTCCCATCCTGTTTCCCCTTCTATTCTTTTTTTTAAAAAAATGTCTTGATAATTAGAGTGATACCTTTTGTTCATTTCAAAAGTTATTGAAGACTTGGTTTAGGGTTTCTTTTGCCCATAAGTATTATAAATTAGCTGTTCAATGGGTCCCCTAATTTTGTTTTGTTGTGCCATCAAAACAAAACAGTTCAGTCAAAAGAAATAGGTTAGAAAAAGAAACCATTGATTATAATACTCTTTTTCAGCTAATTTATATAGCTGAAAATTATTCATGAGTCCTAAGTCCTAACCACCCCCAACATGGCCCATTATTTCTTAAAGTCACAATTCACAGTCTTAACCAATTGATGCCTTAACAGAAGATTATACTATTTTCTATTTTTTTTACTTTCAACATGGCTCATTCCTTGCATACACAATTCATGGGTGAATCACTTTATAGAAGATTAGACTATTTTCATGTCTTATTTCCTTTTTCCCTTTCTTGGACACAGAATCCATGACATAAGGTCCCTTTAAATTATAAATTATAAGCTAGTTAGAAAAGAATAAGTAGAATGAAACAATGGCTAATGCAAAAAAAAATCTTTCTTTTCTTTTTCACTTTCAACGTACATTTGTTTGCATCAAGTCCTAAACAGCAAAACTATGGTTAAATATGGTGCAATAAGAGGCTACATGCTTGCTAAAGGGCACCAAATACAATAAGTTCCCACTTATTGGGATCTGAAATGATTGATGTACATTTTTTTTACCTGGGCAAGCGGAGAGATTGTCTCTAATATTTGAGCTTTGATTCTATGGTCATTAAGTAACAACTTTACCATTATATCAATGGTAAATCTTTATTTCTTAGCAACCATGCAAGAAATAAAAGAAGGGAATTGAAAGAGCAAAAAGAGAACAAAATATTGAATTTTCATTATTTAATTGAATTATGCACAAAGGCAAAGTGCAAAGAATTTATACAAAGAAAAATTTGCAGTTGCTTGAAACTCAAGCTACCATTTAAAGTAAAACTAATCCTAACTATCATAACCGAAAACTATTTAAGAATGGGTCAACTTCATCTTTAACATCTCCCTAAAGCTGGAGAGTGAATATTATTAACTCTTGGCTTGGGTATAAGGTAGCAAACGTGAAAAGTCGGATCTGGAGTTAGGAAGAACCACCAAACTGTTGAAAGAATGATTGTTTCTTTTCTTTAAGAATAATGCTCAAGGAGAATACCATCTTGGTTTCTTGGCATGATGAAATATGAGCAATTTTACTCAAGAATAATAATAGAAAAGTGAGATGAAATATGAGCAATTTTGCTCAAGAATAACAAGAGAATAATTGGGCAATATTTGCCTTGAGAATATTGAGAAGAATTACGAGAAATATAGGCAAAATTTGCTCAAAGATATCAATAAGAATTTAGAGGTATTAAGAATATGAAAATTGTAAAAAAGATTGATAAAGAAAGAAAGACTAGTGTAAAGATTATTGATTTGTGATGTTGTTGTTGTTGCATCTTATGCCAAGAATGAAACATTTACTATGATCTCAACAATCAATTGCTTCTTGGTTTCTCTACTTGTTGTTCATGTAATGGATGTAGTTCCTATTTGCCTTAGACTTTGGAAGTTTATCAAAGATTTTCATGTTAGGGTCTTTGTTTTCCCACTTATGCAACAAAATTGGTTTAACATAATCATGCATATTTCCCGCAAAAAAAGGTTAGATTTATGGACATATGCTTCAGTAAGATATACATCCTTCCCATATATAAATCTTTTGCATCCATGGATAGAGCAACATAATTCTCAAATGGCTCAACCATTAACTCGGCAGCAAGCAGCTCTAAGAAAATGAAAGAAGAGGGAAAAAATATGATGAATAGATACTTTGCTCTAATACCATCTTAGTTTCTTAGCAATCATGCAAGAAAGAAAAGAAGGGAATTGAAAGAGCAAAAAGAAGAGAAAATATTGAATTTTCATTATTTGAATTGAATTATGCACAAAGACAAAGTGCAAAGAATTTATATAAAGAAAAATTGGTAGTTGCTTGAAACTCAAGCTACCATTTAAAGTAAAACTAATTTTAACTACCATACCAAAAACTATCTAAGAATTAGTCAGCTTCATCTTTAATACTAATTACTTTTAAATTGAAGCCTAATTTATGTAAAGAAACAGTAAAGCTAAGACTAAGAACTAATAAAAGAAGAAGGAAACTTTGGACCATTTTCATGAAACAGTTTTGGACCATTAAAGATTTCTAGTCGTCAACAGTATCTCAAAATGAATTGTAGGTCCATAAAAATGACTAATCAATTCAATGGTGTGATATATGAAATTACCTCTCATAGAAATAGTTAAGCACAACTCAGTTTCAAGCATAATGGCCCCATGGTCTCAAACTGTTTCTTCATCCTCAAACCCGAAGCCTCTCTCAGTTTACATGCTATTTAAGTCCATGCAGTTCCAAGTTACTATGGTGTCATTGCTTCTTCTCTCTTAAATTAGACTTTCATATATTTGAAAATTGATATTGTTGTCTTATATATGTATCAACTATCAATCCTATTTAATTTATGTGATTGTGTTGATTTCACAATGTGGATGACATGGTTCTATATCCATCATGGAGAAAGAACACTTAAATAATACATGTGTTTGGCCATGTGTGGCAACCACAATGGAGAAGATATTTTTTTTAATTATAACAGTCACCAAATCAAGTATACCTTAAGAGAAATTGAATGTGATGAAGAAATTTTTGTTTTAAATTTTCATTTATTTAATTTAAAAGTAAAATTAAATCTAAATACTTACTTTTTTTTAATATCATATGTTTGGAATTAACATATTTACATATTTTGTGCTTTTACAAGTCACCCTGACTTGTAAGAGAAACCTAAAGTCATACCTAAACCCAAGTGGAAAAATAACCATTCTATAAAATATTATTAGTTCCTTAAAATATATTTATTTAAAGTTTTTAAAATTCTCCTTTAAATAACTACAAATCAATTTAATAATAAAAATAAAACATATTATTTTATAACATGCTGGAGCAAAATTGAGGTGTCACAAAATTACCATTCAAAATGAACACGAAGATGCCATTTGCCAAATGATTTTAATAACCGTTACAAATAATAGTAGGGATGATAGTATATTCTAATTTTTAATAACAAAAATGCTAATAATAGTATGCATATAGTTGAAAACAACGATGCAGAACTAAATATACACTACACAGAATCACACGCAGTGCTAATATTAAACAAAACCATTTCCATATATATACATGCATGACAACCTTAGATTAGGTTTAAAACAAAACATTCTTGTAAAGAAAAGAACACGCTATTGTAATAACATTTATCATAACCATCATTTCTTTTTCATATATCTTTGTCTTCTGATTTCGTTGTGTGAATCTCTCTTATCACCTTTCACCAGCAACATGGGGAAAGGTGATATTGAAGCTGGGTTCTCTCAAGGACATGCAAAGGACCAAAGCAATGGCTTCTATCCATACATGATAGAATCACCTGAACTTAGATGGGGATTCATTCGAAAGGTTTATATCATTATTTCTACACAATTGCTTTTCACTGCTGCTTTTGCTTCTATCTTCATCTTCTTTGAACCTGCAAGGCATTTCGCACGTTACAATCCTTATGCATTGATTGTCTTATTTTGTGCCATCATTGTCACAATCATAGGTAAGTAATTATACCCCCTCATCCACGGCTTCTATTCTTTTAACATCATCTCTTTTATTGAACGTTGTTGATTATATATTCGCATATCATATTTAACAGCACTCAAGTGTTGTTGATTCTTTTCCACTTTTCATTTAACAACGTTTAATACATGGGCTCTAATGAATAAGTGTTGTTAAATGCGAATTCGTGTATTTGCTCATCCAGGGTTTTAGTTGAATCTTTTATTTCCTTGGAAGTTAATATCTTCATTTCATAATTTGTTTTGGACATGTTGCAGCTTTGTTAGTGTTGAGCAAATTTTACAATAAACACCCAGTGAACCTCTTTCTTCTTGCCCTATACACTTTGGGAATGTCAATTACAGTTGGATTCTCTTGTGCATTTTCCAAAGGTATATACATCTTTATTCTCAAATCTCAATATAAATATAAAATATATAATATATATATAATCATCAAATTTCTCTAAAGTGAGCTTCATCATAAAGTGGACCAATAAATTTGCTTTCATATTCTATTAATTAGAGTGTATTGAGATTTTAGCTTACTTTAACAATTAAGATAGATAAATTTACTTACTCTACACTATATCATAATATATAGATATAGAGAGTAGAGTTAACGTGTGTGGTTATGGAAAACAGGAATAATCATTGCAGAGGCTGCATTCCTAACTGGCGTGGTGGTTGGTAGTTTAACTCTCTACACATTTTGGGCTGTTAAAAGAGGCACAGATTTTAGCTTCCTAGGACCATTCCTCTTTGCTTCCCTTATGGTGTTGTTAATGTTTGCAATCATTCAAGTAAGTATCAATTTGATCACTAGTAATTACTTTTACGTTTGTGTACTTTTTCATTTGATTATTTCTCATAGATATCTGTATATATATGTATTAAATGTTGCTATTTAATTATAGATGTTTTTCCCTCTTGGACCATTGGGGCGCATGGTATTTTCTGCTGTGGGTGCACTATTAATGTGTGGTTTCATCGTATATGACACTTGTGAAATCATCAAAAGATATAGCTATGATGACTACATTTGGGCTGCTATTTCCATCTATGGTGATATTATCAACCTTTTCCTCTACATTCTTACACTCTTGAATGAACTATAAGTCCAAAGGTTTTAACTAGGTTTTCATTTCCCATTTCCCTCAAAACCTTCTCATTCTCTTGTGGTACAAGGAAGGCTTAAATAGCTGAATTGTAAAATTATACATCTTTATTATTTATTGTTTATTAAACATAATGTTTAAACCTTTTTTAAGGTGCTATTTTTTTCCAATTAAGCTTGTATATTGAAGTTGATTGCAGAGAATATGATTTCTGTGTGATTGTATATCTCAATAAAACAAATGTGAAGTTAATAGACTACTAATATCTAACAAGTGCTATAGTTTATTGAAATGAAATTTTAAGGTTGGCTTATTATTATAGCATCATGGTTGAAACTATACACTTTGTAAGTATTGTAGAATAGAATAAAAAGTCATAGCTGCAGTATTCTGTTGAATCATATTATATGATATGGAACACAATCATCTTTCTTCAAAGAATTATTCTTATAAACAAAAGAATGAACTATATTAATCAAATCAAAATTAGCATTTCCAAGCAACTATATTCCAATTAACTTTTGTCACAAAAGTTGTAAGTAGTAACCAAACTTATTCAAGTCTGAAGTCTCACATTGGATATACGGGGAGGAGTGAAATAGTTTATAAGAAGGAAATGACCATGAAACTAATGTCTTAAGGTTTTGGTTCAAGACGTGGTGTCTCACTTGTGACTCTTCACTCTTCCTAACAATGGAACTCCCCATGGTTGGAGACTCTCCGATCGCAGTCTGTCCCAACACAAACATAAGCCTTCAAGGTCGCTAATCACAATATATTACCTCTACAAAACAAATCACATGTAACAGTTAATTCACACACAACTCAATAAGATAAAAAATAAAAGCAAATGGGACAAAGTATGAAGTATCATAGTAGTATAATTCATTCCCTTTGACATGTCTACCAAACAAGAAGAATAGTGACATATACCTTGCCAATTTTAGGGGCTTCAGAACCTTGTATGAATTGAAGCTTTGGTTTGGCCTTCAATGCTTCGTGCTAAAATGCGCCATAAGTGCTGATGGGATTGGGAGTGGCGAGAGAGTGAGATTAACCACTAAGTTGATGTGGGGATTTCGTAAACAGACTATTGGTTTAATTCTTGGTGGTCAAGGAAACAATTAAGATAAATTATCATCGCAGATTTGTTTACATTTAGATAATTCTCTGTTAAATCAAAGATGGAAAATGAAAAAAAAGGAGGTTATGAATTTTGAGTTGAATCGAGTGAACCAGTTAAATTATGTTGGTTCATGGTTTTATTAGAACACCTGCATTTAAAGAGATTAGGGCATTAGGCTTGACAAGGATCTTCTATCCAAAAAATTTATCTTTTTTTGTCCTTATCCTATACACACTAAATAATATAACTTTATATTTATATTTTTCCATTTAATTAAATAATACATTTTAATTGGCCTGAGACACACAGATAGGGACATAAACCGAGACAACAGATTTTCGTTCGGCTCAGACAAGGATCCTCTGTTCCAAAAATCCTATCTTTTTTTGTCCCTATCCAATAAATACACGCCAAAAAAAATAACTTTGTATTTATATTTTTTCTCTTTAATTAAATAGTGCATTTTAATTGGTTTGGAATACAAATTGGGACACGAACCAAGACAGCGGATCTTCGTTCCTTAGGCTCTAGAAATTTAATGACTTAACTTCCACAATAATGAAGATTTATATAATATCATCTACTATTTATTTTTTATTATTTTTATAAATATTAATGATAATAAAACCTAAATAATATAATAAGAATATATAAAATTTATACATTGTATCTATATTTTTTCTCTCTTTGTATGATGATGATTTGGTTTGGGCTTTTATAGTCAAATCAAACTATAATACATGTGTCACTAGATAAATCAAACCATTTTGAGGTGGATGGAAATGTTGGACTTAAACATGTATCTTTTTTACATTTATATGCAATTCATTGAATTATAACTTGACTCTGTAGCTAAGATTCAGATGTAATCATATTAATCATTAACTCATTGATGTTTACAAAGACAAAAATCAGATTTCAAGATATACCGAAATCCTAAAAAATTAAAGAATTAAAACAAAAACATGTTAAAGTTTTAGAAACTAAAAATATATTTAGTTGGATATTATTTATTTGTTGTAGTTAATTTCACATTATTGATTCATATATAAATATTTTATGAAGTTTTACACCGAGTGTTCACTTACTAATACAATTCTCATATTTTATCCATTCTTATAATCAATTATGTCTAATATCAAACACGTATGAAAAAAATATAAGGTTTGTTTATTGTTATTGTTTAAAATGGATTAATATTTTTTAGTAAAGACCGAAGTTAAAGGGGGAAACTATTTAGGCATTAAAATTTGAAACATTTGATTCCTAAAAATATTAGATATTGATTGAGTTAATCCATTTCAAATTAAATTTCCTGGTCAATTTTATTCCTAAACAGAAACTTTTACACCGAAGCTTGAGATTTTTCAGCATCAAAGTGGGATTTTTCGTTGTTTTTAAAGATCAAAACATATCCATACTTTTTATCTGGGTGAATTTTGGATTTTTACTATAACAATACGAACAAGAATCCTTTCTATTAATGATGAGACAAATAATTATTTTTTATTATATTTTCAATACAAAAATGTGATTTTATAATAAATAAAAGGCAAATAGTAGATATGTTCAATAACAATCTTTTTTCTTGGTTTTTTTATTTCTTGCCTTTGCTGGCTTTACAAGATTTTTTTCATTCCTTTGATATTCTGTCAGTGGTTTATTTCAATTTCAATTATCTTCATCTCGTTATTTTTATCTCAATATAAGATAACTCATTCTTTTAATATGTCCTTAAAAATATTTGGTTGATTATGTAACTATATAATTAGTGGCCTGACTATATTTTTAGTCCTTGTTTTTAGTATGTGGAAATAAAAATAATAACAGTAAATTACAATGATACCCCTGAGTTTTAGTGAAATTACAAAAACTACTCCTCACTTTTTACACAAACCTCCCCTGATTTGTATACTTTCATTACACTGATCATCACTGCATAAGAAATAAGTGTAATATTATTAACAAAAAATATGATAAACGCAATTAAGTTAAATAAAACATAATATATTGTGGAGACAAATCCAAATAATATATGAGTCAATATTTCTTTATTATTTTAAACAATAATAATTACTATTGATCGAGCGATTTAAACAATATTTCTTTAGAATTGTTGATGCATTTTGTAACAAAAAATAATAAGATACATTGATTTATATATTATTTAGATTTTGTTACACAATATATTTGTTTAACTTAATTAGATTTGTCACATTTTTTGACATTTATTTCTTATACAAGGGTGGTTAGTGTAATGAAAGTATAAAAACTATGAGAGATTTGTGTTGGTGTAAAAAAATGATAGATGATTTGTATAATTTTACTAAAACTCAGAGGATGTCAGTATAATTTTACTAAAACTCAGAGGATGTCAATGTAATTTAATCAAATAATAATTACCATGATTGTATGCAATCTAATTTATTTTGATTTTCTCAATAGCTAAAATCTGTGAGTGTCAATTTATTATCTTTATATGATACTAGTATCGTCTATGTGTGATTCCAATCACGACTTGACAAAACTTAGCTGAGAACCACGATATAAGTCAACATAAACTAAATACAAGTATATACTTTTATAATGCAAAACTTAAAATAACTAACTTTATGATTATATTTTCTTATTTTGTCTTTAATATTTTTTATTTTTAAAGTAAAATTATATAATCCTAAATAATTATAATTAATACGTTGAATAATATAATAAATACAAAAACTATAACATGAAGTACATCCAATAAAAAACATTATAATTTTTTAAAATAAAAAATACAAATTTAATATCATAAAACAAAAATGCGGATCGGCAAACACAAAATGTCTATCGACACATTAGTCAATGCAAATTAAATTGTATGATTCATTTTTACATAAACTTAAAACATGTTTAAACTTACCCTATGAGTTTTGTTCGAATGTAATATTTCAAATTTTATTTTTTATTCAACACTATATTTAGTTTTTATTTACTTTCATATATGATATTTATACATTATTAATGCCAAGTTTTTACATCCTTAACTATCATTCATAATTTATATATATATATATATATAATTCTTACTTACTTAAAAGTTAATAACTTATTAATACTGATAATAATGTAGAAAACATTTATGTTCCCATTGCACAATCCCTTTTCACTTATGTCTAATAACATATTGTTGTTTGTCAGGTTACATAATTATTATTACAGTTAAGTTCATTTATTAAAATGAAAATAGCGAAATTTCTCCCGTGAAGGATAATTCACACAAAAAACTCATTTAATAACACAATAATCAATTTCGAACGTCATTTTTAAAAAAAAAATGTGCACTTTTAATGGGAATATTATATAGAAGTTGATATTTTAGATCACACGGTAATGCAAATAATGTTCTCAGTGTGCTAATTTTTATTTTCTAAAATTTTATGTTAAAGTCAACTCCATGAATAAAAATGACTCAATATTGAATTTATATTTGTACTATATCCGTGTAAAGTTTGTTACAAAATTAATTTTATGTACTAATTAGTTTTTACAATGTAAAATGAAAAACCTTAATTGATATATAGAAATCTCCAATTTTGAACAAACTAATCACTCTTAAAGATTTTTTTAAAAAGAATTAAATTTATCGTGATAATATATGATGTCAGTTGTTAAACATTAATGTTATATTATTAATTTATAATCATCATATAAAATTATGTTGATTAAATGTTTCTTACTAAATAAATTTCACTAGAATGCTGAGATACTAATATCGTTTTCCATATTTAATTAAATAAAATGATTTGTGAATCAACAATTTAAATTGTGTTTAAATTTTATTTTGTAATTTTGTATTTTTTTCTATTCTTTTTATTTCTTAAAATAATATATTAACATGTATAAACAAGCCATAATTATATAAATTGCTTATCTAGACCCAATAAGAATCTATGCAGAATTGTGTGAATGAATTAAAAATTGAAAGTAAGGGAAATTGAAAATGTCCAAAAACTGAAAGAATCGAAGTAAAAAAATTAATGAATTAACAACATTATTGTTAAAATTGAAAGCAATGAAATGAAAGGAATTGTGAGAAGGGAAAGAAAACAACTGCTTGCCAAATTTTGCAATTGCATGTGTTAGTAGTATCTGATTGAGAAAAAATGTTTTGAAGTTACAAATGGAATTGAATAAAAAGTAGATTTTTCTGCATTAAAAGATTGTATGACAAATAAATGTTTATATTTGAAATAAATCTAATGATGATTTGACTTGATTTTAAAAAGAGATCCTAATTTTTTCTAATTAAAATCAAATCCTTTTAAGACAAAAAAGAACTTAAATATAATAAAATAAACTCATAATATATATATATATATATATATTTTTTTTTTTTTTATATTCCAACGGCGTTACAAAACGAAGAGAGGGTTTTGAGAATCAGTAACATTGAGAGCGTGTAGCAATGGCGGAAGAGAAAAGTGAGTTGAGGATTTACAATTCCATGACTAATGAGAAAGAGATCTTCAAGCCCAAAGAACCTGGCAAGGTTTCTATGTATGTTTGTGGAGTCACTGCTTACGATTATAGCCACCTTGGTCATGCTCGCGCCGCCGTTTCTTTCGATGTATTCTTCAGGTAAATGCCTCTTATTCCCTCTCTACTCTTATCAAGTTTAAACCTTTTTGGTCCAATACCAATTGGGTATGGTTGTTTTTTTGTTTTTATTTATTGCTGGATTTGTCTTTGGCAGTTTTAGAGTGACTATGATTGTTGTTCGTTGTTCATATCTGGGTCAGTTTCTGAGGGAATAATTTTTAACTTGCTTATGTTAAATGCTTCATACATGTTACACTGAATTATATTTCATTTCACTGGCAATTGTATATTTTGGTTGACATGCCATGTGTAAAACCTGAGTGAAGAGAACATAGAACAGACTATTCAATTTGTGTACCGATAGCTATCCATTGTAAATCATAATAGGGCGCGCGAAACATTGCCTTTTGTAAATCATAATAGGGCGCGCGAAACATTGCCTTTTGTAAATCATAATAGGGCGCGCGAAACATTGCCTTTTGTAAATCATAATAGGGCGCGCGAAATGTTGCCTTTTGTAAATCATAATGGGGGAAATCAATGCTTTGCTTAATCGCGTACCGACAGATGTACAGTCCATTCATTTTCATTAACCGGCTTTCTGCAATAAATGTTTTCACAAATGTCAATTTGGGTCTTTTTTTGGGTAGAAAAAACAGGATTTCTACAATGCTGTACATATTTTGACAAATGTCAACCTGAGCCTTTTTTTGTCAAAAAATGATTTGGTACTTTTAAAATTTGATTATCACTTCTTTTGACTAGTTTTATATATTGTTCGTAAGATTTAGTTATAGTGACTAATTGCATCATTTGGTGTGATGATTTCAAGACAAATGACAAGGATTTAGTTTATAATTGCACTTTTAAAATTTGATTATCACATGTGGAAGTTAGCTGCTGAAAGTTAATTTTGTGCTGATGAAATTAGGATTTCATGTAGATGCTAGTTAATTTAAAGTTGTCTTTCTACTTCATTTTTATTGCACTGTCGACTATTTAAAGCTTAAGCTGTGTTTGTTGCATCTCATGGGTAAGTACAAACTGTACTTCACTTCAGATATCACTGGTTCTAATTCTACATTAAAAATTAATACATGGATTAGGCTCAGTTTATTCCTTGCTAAACTTACTCTTATTTTCAATTAATTTAAGAGAAAATGGGTTGGTTGAGAATGTCTTCCTTTATTTTCTGATTTTCCCATGATGAGATTGTTGTCCTGCGATTATTATGTAGATTTACTTAATTTTTTATTCCAGATAAAGATTGAGAGTTGACATTGGGTTTGTACCTGTGCTTAACATGAAAACTTGCAGGTACCTTAAGTACTTGGGGTATGAGGTAACATATGTGCGGAATTTCACTGATGTTGATGACAAGGTGAGGATAAATACCCTTGGCTGGTGGCACAGTAGCTAGCTTAGTATAAAACTTCATCTCTCTCAATTTTTGTTTCTACATCCTTATCCCTTTCACACGATTACAGTCCTTTAATCCTTCTAAATGCATATTCCTCTGGACTAGTGATTGATATATGATTACAATATCAAGTTAAAAGGATTTATGCTACCAAAGGGATAATATAAGGTGCTTGTTTAATAGATCAAAGTACAACCATTTAATATACAATATGTAATTGTTGTAGTGTCTCCAAGTTGAGTAAATTATATATGGCTATGGTCTTTTGGACCATATTAAAGTATTTTATGTTTATAACTAGTACTGTATTGCCTATGTTTATGAATATATTGGTAATTACGTGTATATGCTCAAGTACGGGTAAATATATCATAGTACCGTCTTTAATATCATAAATGTTGCAACATTTTCTAATGATTTTTCCTTATGGTCAAAATGGGGGTGAAAAATTCATGTATCATTTTTATTTGTAAATCTGTATATAAAATTATCCATCTTTTCACCACATCTTACCCTCATTTTAAACTTTCCTTACTGTAAGAAATGCATATCATGTGTTAGATAATACAAAACCATTTATGTGCATTCACCCAACAGCTTAAGCTTTTGGGACAGTTGGCTCTTGGCATGGTATTAGAGCCTCTATGACCATGTGGTTAGGAGTTTGATCCTTGCCGTTCTTCTAAATAATAAAAAGAAGTTAAATTTCAGCACATGATATGGTGGACATGTGCATAGTCCACACTTCAAGCTCAAATGCTATTGGGTGAGCAAGCGTGTTAGATAACATAAAACCATTCATGTGCCTTCACCCAGCAGCTTACACTTTTGGGACAGTTGGTTCTTGACAATATGAAAAGACCACTCCTACTGTCTTAGAAATTAATAAGACTTGACGTTGTAGGAAGCCAAATCAGTGCTTATTGGGATAAAAAGGACAAGTAGCTAGTAAGAGTTGTACGTGAGTGTGTGTGTATTATGTCAAAATGTCAAATCTTTGATCTAATCACCCCATCTGGTGTTCTGCTACATTAGGATTGGTTGGTCAAAGAGACTGAATGTCCGATAAAGGGTTGTGTTTTGCAGGATTTCTAATTGTTATCTATGGTCTATCATTTTGCATTGTTTTGTATTATCTCCCATTGAAAGTTTTTGGCTAGATTCAGAAACGTATTATCTCCCATTGAAAGTTTTTTGCAAGTGTTCATTATCCAGCTGTTCAATGCTGATTAGAGACTGCTAATATCTGAATTGTTGCAGATAATTAAGCGGGCAAATGAGACTGGTGAAGATCCTTTGAACTTAAGCAACCGTTTTTGCGATGAATATGATCTTGATATGACTTATCTTCAGTGTGAGAGCCCGTCTCGGGTGCCTCGTGTTTCTACGCACATTGGCGAGATAAAGGACATGATAACTCAGGTTTAACTTTGCTACTAATATTGCTGTGTTTCACTTTAGTTTGAAACATATAGGGGAATTTCCTTCAATGGAAAGCATTTCTTTTTGTAGTACTTTGTTTAAATGGTATTCAAATATCTGGACAGTTGGACATGTTTTTTTAGTTATCAGCATTTCTATTTTCGTAAAGTGCATGTAGAAATCATGTATTGACTGTGACAGTTAAGTTAAAATATCAAGATATTTTCTTGCTTCTTTTGTAAGATGATCTGGATACTTTAGCTATGTTGTGTACTCCCTCGTTCCCTATTTATTAGTCATTTTTAGTCAATTCACACAGATTAATAAATGTAGGTAAAAGTAATTATCACTCTCAGAGTTATCAAAAATAACATTCCAAAATTACCCCTTCATTCATTTCTATCTACTTTAATCATCACTAGAATGGTGTAACTTTTATCATGGGGAAAATGATTGGTTCATTGGAATATGAAGGTAGCAATAAATATAGAGTGGAAACATTCAGGGTATGTTTGGTATAATAATTTTTATTATCACCTAGGGAGTATAAAGTGACTCATATTTAGGGGACCAAAACCTTCCAAAATTATGTAACTTATAAATAGGGACAGAGGGAGGACTTTATATATAAAAAAACATAGAAAGCACTTACTTGTTGCTCATGGTTCTAACTTCTAATGAGGGATAAATTTGAATATTCTCTCCTATGCAGGCTCACCTATCCCCCAAAACTTTTTGAAAGTCTTTGTTTGCATTCAAATAATAAGTTGTTCCTTCTTCAATCTTCCAGCTGTTTATATGCTATTATGATATTTTAGCTCTCTAACATGGGAATAAAGACATCCAGATTGAGCTGGTATTCAAACATCAAAGTATAAAGAAAAAAGGTTTCAAAATTTTAATATTATAGAGGTATAACGATGCAATGTCCAAGTGAAACATCAATGAAGTTGCAAAATGTGATAAACTTAGCTATCTGAAGCAGCTATCATATTTGCTAGGAAATACATTTAGGTTGCATGTTGTTTTCCTTAATATATATGGCCTTCAGGGATGAAAGCACAAATACAATTTGATTTGATTGTGGTTAATGATTTAAAAGGTTAATCTGTAATTTACCATGCAGATCATCAACAATGGCCATGCTTATGAAGTTGATGGTGATGTTTTCTATGCTGTTGAAAAATTCCCAAATTATGGCATGCTGTCTGGACAAAGGCTAGAACATAATAGAGCCGGGGAACGAGTTGCTGTTGACTCAAGAAAGCGTCACCCTGCTGATTTTGCATTGTGGAAGGTGCTAAAATCTCGACTGGTTATTTAAAAAAAATAGTAACATTTTGGAATTTCTCTCATTTCTTGATAATTGCAGGCTGCTAAGCCTGGTGAGCCTTCCTGGGACAGTCCTTGGGGTCCTGGAAGACCAGGGTGGCACATTGAATGCAGTGCAATGAGTGCTTGTTATTTAACTCATAAATTTGATATTCATGGTGGTGGAATTGATCTGATCTTTCCACATCATGAAAATGAGATTGCCCAGAGCTGGGCTGTGGACAACGAGAGCAATGTCAGTTATTGGTTGCATAACGGGCACGTCACTAATAATAATGAGAAGATGTCAAAGTCCCTGGGCAACTTTTTCACTATTCGTCAGGTTATTAGTTTTTAAGTTCGGCAGAAGTTTTTTCATGGTCGAAGTCTCTTGCAGGATGTGCTTTGCACATCTTTCATGAAGTTTGCTTCACTTTTTGCAGATTATTGAGCGTTATCATCCACTTGCATTGAGACACTTTTTGATTAGTGCCCATTATAGATCTCCGTTAAATTATTCAGTGGCACAGCTGGAGAGTTCATCTGATGCTGTTTATTATATATTTCAGGTAAAAATCCCTAAATAGTCTTATGAGAAATTCCGCATCATTGTTTAGAGTTAATGGACAAGCTCATCTTGAGGTTGAGCAGTTTCTTCAATATGTAATATGAATTTGTATTCACGGAGATGTGATATATTTTTGTGAATCCTTAAATTAGCGTTTTTTGTTATAATTTACAAGTTAAATAAGGAAAAAACATAATTGAACAAAACTGTTTTTTGTTGGGCTTTGGTTCAATCTTGTTTAATATAATCCTGTTGCTGCCAGTTTATGCAATTTTGGTACGGTTTGAATCTATTGACAGTAAGTATTACAGCTATAGATGCCTATATGCTCTAAAGCACAGATACGTTGAACACTATGTCGGTGTCGGACATGTATCCGACACGGATATGCTCGGATTCGTGAAGGATATGTATCCCTAGAGTATCCAAAAATTAAAATAAATACAAAAAATAAAGATGAAGATACATTATCTGATACGTTTTCAACAAAAAATATGATAACATATGATACGTTTTTATCAATTTTATGAATTATTTATTATTCTACTATATTTTCTAGTTTTGGTACTTGTAATTTTGGAGGACAATGGTGTACAATTTCCATTATATTTTCCACTTTTTATATTTTGATTTACACTTATAATTTTATCATTTTTATGTATTTTTTACTATTTTATACATGTATCCCTGAACATATGGTATCTTATATTTTAGAAAAAATGTGTGTCGATATATCGGATACGTATCGTAATTGACATACGTATCCGTACATGTGCTTCAGAGCCTATATGTAACATAATGGATCTCATTGCTCAAGGGGACTTGTTCAAAAACAGTTTATTTTTACTTTTGTGGTGTCCTTAATTATGAGAAGAATTTTGTTCTTTTTTATGTTAGACACTTCAAGATTGCAAAGATACTTTATCATCACTTCAACAAGAGGGCACTGATGAAAAGAAAAATGTTCCTCAAGTGGAAGAGGCAGCCAAGGAATGCATTAAGAAGCTGCGTATCGAGTTTCAAACCAAAATGTCAGATGACTTGCAAACACCGGTAATACTAACTGGTGCTCTCCAAGAGGCCTTGAAATATATCAACAATTCTTTGAAGAAGCTGAAGGTATGTATTTGAAACTAGTTTCTTGTATTTTGTGACTATATGCCACACCCCTTTTCCCGTGTCTTCGATATATGCAAGTACTTAATGGTCTCTATTTTGGGTGCCTTCCAGAAAAAGATGCAGAAAAGGGCACAGTTACAATTGATTCAATCACTAATTGAAGTTGAGAAAGAAATTGGAGAAGTTCTTGACTTACTAGGATTTTTGTCCTCCAAATCCTATGCCAAGGTGAACCATTTTATTAGAATGCGTTTCCTTCTCTGCTAAGTACAATCTATAGATAGCTATTGATTTGGAAAGTTGAAGTGAAAATAATTGTTATTTTTTGATCAGATTCAATCACAAATTGAAGTTGAGAAAGATATCGCAAAAGTTCTAGGCTTACTAGGATCATTTCCAACTAATTCCTATGCCGAGGTGAAGCATTTTATCTGAATGCACTCACTTGTCTTCTATGTGTAATCTATAGATAGCTATTCATTTGGGAAGCCTTCTGAAAATAAATGTTATTTGTCATCAGGTTCTGCAGGAGTTGAAAGACAAGGCATTGACGCGAGCAGGTTTAGCAGAAGATGAAGTACTAAGTCTGATAGAAGAAAGAACTCAAGCAAGGCTTAATAAGGATTTTCCTAAGAGTGATAAGATTAGAACTATTTTAACTGCTAAAGGCATTGCACTTATGGATGTTGGAAGTGAAACAATTTGGAGACCATGCATCCCAAGTGAACCACTTGTAGCAGAAGTTACACAGAAGGCACCTATAGTTGAAGAAAAACAGTCAACACCTCCAGTGGATAAAAAAGTGGAGCAAGAAGGGAATGTGCAACATGCTGCATCAACATGAGGGTTGATCAATGTCACTCCACATAGCTATGCTTTATATAGAACTGTTTTATAATTTATCATTGTTGTGACATGAGGTAGCTTCATTTTTATAACAGGTACATGCTAAGACAAAGTGCATTGGGGTGTAGGACTTGGAATCATTTTACGATTTTACTCATTTTGGTGGTGCTATATATGTTTGGCCTGTTAAACATGTCAACTCAATCATGTCTCTAATTGGATTATGGTGATTGAGAAGTAATAATAAAAATTATTGAAAGTAATAATAAATTAGTGCTTGTGATGAGCAATTGTTGCAATAGTATTGACACTCGTTACTCGTATTCGAGCATGAGCAATTGTTGCATTAGTATTGATACTCGTTACTTGTATTCGAGCTCATCGGAGGAATCTGATGCTGCATCAACCACATTCTTGATGTGGGGATCGATTGAGAGTGTGAACTGGTTATTTTTTGAAGAAACAAGGGCTGTGAAAGTTTCAGAGTAGATGTGTTTATTTATAATGAGTTGTAGGTTATTGCATGTCTTTGGGTCTATTTATACAGTGGATTTTAAGTTGACTTTTGAGAAGACAATTATTATTATTATCATTTGTATAGAAATGAGTAACCAACAAAGAAAGATAGGGTGGTATTTGTGGATGTCTCAATCGAAGTCTAAAGAGTAAAGCTAAATAAATATTGAATGAGTATTAAGGTTATGCGATTATTACACATTCAAATTGAATATTATGTAAAAATCTTTATAGACTATAAATTTACTTATTCTGTTTGACAAAGTTGGCATTACAGAATATAAAGAGTAATATGAACAAAACTATTACAAGAATGAATAATATCATTACAGTATCAAAACTATATATGTCCAGAATGCTACAAGGGAATTAGATGAATCTCATTGGATGACCAAAAAATTGGAAACAGGAAGACACATATACCTTTGAGTGCAACTACATACTAATGAATAGACCAATAAACCAGTTTACAACCTTGGTTAAACCAAGCAAAGAAGGAAAATATTCCAGGTATATAACAGGGTGCTAAGTTTGATGTCATGACTGTAATCAACCTCTTATCAGGAATCCTTAAGATTTGAGGTTAAACCATTTCTTTTTGCCGGATTTATCCTTTCCATCTGACCCACCATCCTCAGGGCTTCCTTCACCGGAAATTTTGCTAGAACTTCCATTGCTTAAATTACTAGTACTCCCACTAATAATGCTTGATTTGACAATGGTGAAGGAAGAATGAATATTGTCCCTTTGTTTCAGAAGCTCATCTACCTGGATAGCAAATAAGACTCAACAAGGTCATAACTATGAAGCACAGATACGGATACGTATATCGGATACGATACGTATCCGATACGTCGACTCACATTTTTTCTAAAATATAGGATACGATACGTTCAGGGATACGCGTATAAATTAATAAAAAATACATAAAATATGATAAAAAACATATAATACGTGTCTTGATATTTTTTTTTATTTTTTTTATTTTTGGATACTCTATGGACACGTATCCTTCGCGAATCTGAGCGTATCCATATCGGATACGTGTCAGACACCGACACGCGAGGGTATTTGGCGAATCCGTGCTTCATAGGGTCATAAAACATAAATTACATCTTGGGTCAGGCCAAACATGAGTTTCTACGTGCAAACGATAAAACAATTACGTTCTCTAGATGATATAAGTTTTTGAGCCTATAGCATAACATGAAGAAAGCAAACAAAGAAAATTTTAACGGAAAACATGCATAAGCATAATCTCAAGAAGTGTAAATAATTTCTCATTGCATTTGTGAGCATCTATAAGTCATCCGGGGGGTCAGAATCACTGTCAGTGGGAGCTAGACAACTTAATTCTGGCTAGAGATATAAACAATTCCTGGTTCTGCACCCAAAGAGCTTCTTAAGAATTTAGGAGTCATGGTTCTTTAACGTGGCATTGCAGCCTCTATGACTAAGAAATCGAGAGTCCGATACTTGCCGTCCCATTGTTCTGATTAAATTGTATTTCCAGACCAAGGTTTGGTTATTCATGCTTCAAGCTAAGCAAACCTTGTATGAAGGAGAGGGTTAGAGATTTAAACCATTCTTGGGCTTACACCTAATAGGTTACTGATGAGAACCGTGGGAGACCCTCGGCCATATAAACCCCAATGTGAGAGTCAAGTCTCATACCTTGCAATTGAATCAACAGTTTTAGGATAGTTATTTATCTGACATTCCGTGCATCATATTTCACATAATAATACACCTTCAAGACACAACAATTGAATTGTTTATTTTCCCCCTTTGAAGCCCTTCATCTGTGACATTACCGATTATGGGCTCTTTTTTATTTTTGGCCAGCCAAACAAGCAGGGATATGATCTTTCTAATCTATCTAGCTTGCCACAACTCAATGTAAAAGATATGATCTTTTCAAATAATTTTTATCTAAGCTATGAAAATTAGTAGTAAAAAGAAAGCAAATGTGTGGATTTCAAGATATGCACTTGTGTTATAAATGTAGTACAAGTTGAAAGAACGTACAGACTGTTTTTCTATTGTGTATCTATCTGTCACTTCCTGATAGCGTGCCACTGCCTGAAAATGTTAAGAGAAAAAACACTGTATAAGTGCCTCTAAGCAAACTATAAGCCATGAACAACAAAAGCCAATACTTACCTTTCTATATTCTGCTTCAAATTGGTGTAGCTCATTCCTCTTTCTTAAAATTTGAGCCTCAATGTCCATAAGCTTTTGGGTGGTATCTTCATGTGATTGTGCACATACTGCCTCAATTGTATAGCTAGCAGTCTTAAAGAAGTTATCCCCTAAACAATATCAACTTAAATCAGTGTAAATGTAACAAATAGTTTACTAGAAAAAATAACCCAAGCAACGAAAATAACAATAAAATAAATTATTCAGACCATAAACAGCAAAGATATGAGTGCCGGGCTTTAGTTCTGAGACTTCACAAGGTTGAAGACCTTCCAACCTTTTAAAGAAAGCCCCTTCAGGATCCTTGGCCATTGCTAACTGCAACCACATCAATAAACGTAAACACCACTTTCCAAATATCTCACAAGGAAAATAAACTTAATGAACATAATTTTCATACCGCGTTTACAGTTGAATCCATTCTGTACACTTGAAAATGTAAGAAATACATTCCTGCAGATGTCACCTTGCCAGTCTTCTCGCTGTCTTCCTATACAGAAAGACAGTTACATACAACACTAACTAGATAAAGACCTAATTGTAATTTGCACAAGTACTACATCAATAAATGACTAGTTGCAGTTTATGCAATATATAATCAATTACAAATAGCTTTAGATTAACTCGAATAGTGTATCTTAACATAATCCATAAAATCACTGGTTATAGGATGCAGACTACACAGCGCATACTCTCCTAATGTTTGTGTTACATTTTTCTCTGACTTTTAAGCCTAGCAGGCACATGATTTTACATAATCCAGTTGCAAACATTTTGACATTCATTCACGGGGACTTGATATCGTCCAAATGAGAGGCACAAGAACCAACAAGGCCAAAGGCTTAATAACAACAACCAAAAGTATTGAAATTCCTTCTGTCATGCCCCTGCTTTTTTCTTCTAAATTCACACCAAATGATTGATTTTGGATGCTCAATGGCTATCAATATTATGCTACAAGGGAAGGGGGAAGAAAGAGATAGAAAAATTGAGCTAAATGTAAATGGATGATACTATAATAATACAACATTCTAGAGACATAATCACAGTTGATGAAAACATTAATAATACCAAGTTCATAATTATTTCAATTTATTATCATTAGTTTGCTAAAGTAACAAGTCAAAGGGGAGGAGGAAGTAAATGCAGAAGCACTGGAAGAACAAAACTACCTGTAATGCTAAACCATAGCCACCATTTGCATCATGTTCAAAGTAGAGCAACTGCAAAAATAAGTTTTCAATATTACAATCCAATATCATATTAATCAGAAGTACAATTGTAACAGATGGACAAAGACACCAAAATTGTTATAATAAAGGCACCAGAAATACCTTGAATTTGCTTTGTGCAGTTGAAGTAGCTCTTATTACAATCCCTGACTGTGCTTGCTGCTCATTTATTGTCACACCAAAAAAATGAGCACACTGCTTCTCTACCTGCAACAAATTGTGACATAAGTGGAACAAACATACCACCACGAAGACTACTTTATCGCTTAGTTCATCATGAAGGAAGTAATAACCTTTCCACTAACTGATGTTCCAATCGGAAGGGGTCTGACTGTAACAGTGCCATTCAGAGCTTCTTCAAGTACATTAGCCGAAATAGTAGTCTTGATAGGAACACCCAGCTTGCTATAACCAGGTGGGATAAGAAACATAGAAAAATAAATAATTTTGAAAATCAAGTGGTCGTGTACTACATTCACACCTGAATAAAGCTGCAAACATTGTGTTGACAGTCCCAAGATTAGATAAGTCAATTTCCACGTCCATGCTATCAGCATCAAGTGCCTGATATGAATTTGCAAAATAGCCTAAAGAATGTTATACATCGAAGGAGAACTGTTCCATGAGAATAAATCATTGGCATCAAGGAGTAAAATACTACTGAAACTTAAATTTTAAAGAATTGGCATGCCATAATAATAAAGATAAATAAAACATGTACGATTTTTATAGCAAAAGAAATATTAGATTATAAGAGAAAAATATACAAGAGGATAAGACATCCATGTAAAAACAACTATGGAGTAGTGACAAGCATGCAACAAAGAGACAGAAAAATATATGTCAATTGGTGGCAAAAAGAATAGTCAGCCAAAAGAAAGCAATATAGGAAAACAAAAACAGAACATCTGTACATGAAATATCCAATTTTGATTAAATAGATTTAGTAGGAGTAAATATGTTGTAAACTTGTAATCCACTCGCATTACAAGTTGCGGACAGGGAATATGAATGTCTTAGCTCCTCTCTCCTGATAGATCTACATGTTGAAAGCTAGGAAGCAAGGATACAGCACGGGACACAGATACGATATGACAACAATTTTTGAAGTGGTATATGAAAGTGTCTGTCAAATACTAAAAATATGACAACAATTTTTGAAGTGACCACGCTTCATATGTTGAAAGCACAAGACACCTTTGCAGGTTCAATTTTAGTATACCAGAAAAATAAGATGATAAAATGGGCATACTCTCCAGAGAAAATAAAGTCAAGTAGTCAAATAATGCATTTCTTATATGTTTGCCCAGCCAAATACTCCAATGTCAGACACATATTTTTCATTTTTATCTTGTAGGAAGAATTGGAAAAGAACAACTGAAAGGGAGAGAAAACAGAGCTTTAGATTCATATAGGAAGAAAAGACCTCAAATCCTGCACTGTTATACTGCCTTCTCTTCTCTGGGTCAGACAAGATACTATAAGAATATGCAACCTCCTTAAATAGTTCTGAAGCTTCAGGATTGCTGGCATTCTTGTCCGGGTGATACCTGCCAATCAAATAAATATTTGTAAATAGATCCAACATATGTCCATTATCATCATTTTCATAATGTCATTCTTATACATTAGATAAGTACACAGATTCCTTGATTCTACAAAAACAAAACAAAATGATGCCAAGAATATATTTATATTGCTCTAACTGATTTGGCCCTCCTCTGTACACCCAATTCACTTCATGAAGTTTTACCCTATGAAACTTTGACATTTCATAATAGTTGCTCACGAACACATATCCATATCAGATACTTTCAGACACCTGTAACTGCATTTTACATTTATATTTTGAACTTTATATTGCTATAGATGAAAATACAACAATAATTAGACAAACATTGGCATATTATCAAGTTTACAGTGACTCATGCTAGATTTTAAACACAATTCCTCTAATTCTAACTTGAGATTGAGATTTTATATTAACTCTAGTAATTTTATATTTGTATCATAACCATTTTTGTGTCATATAATCTCTAAATTTGTCATATTCTTGTTTCCATATCATGACACATTTGTATCATATTCGTGCTTCCTATGTTTTATCAACTAACAATGTTACCAACAAGGCGTTGGTCTAGTGGTGTAAGGCCCTACTGAATCCCCAAGGTCGAGGGTTTAATTCCTGGGAGTGACACTTGTTGGGATGGGCAGCCACGAACCCCGAAAATGATTAGTTCCTTGTCCAAAAAGCAAGGGGATACCCTTGGTAGTACCAAATAAAACTAACAATGTTCATCATCTTCGAGGTTCATCAACTAAGAACACTATGTTAATGACTTAATGTTGTACATAACAAAAGGAAACCCAGAGAGATGTCATATTCTGCATTTATGATTAAAAATATCCTGGAATCAGACTATGAAGGAGAAATAAGCACCCCATTAGCAAATAAATGAAACATAATTAAACAAACAAAAAGACCTAACACTAATCAAAACAGAAACAAACATAAGGACATGTACAAATTACATAAAAGTTGAAACCCAAAAAAAAAAAAGAATTGAGTTTTGAAAGAAAAAAGTACTTGAGAGCTAGCTTTCTGTAAGCGGTTTTGATTTCTTGATCAGTAGAGTCCCTTGTGACAGATAAAACCTCATAAGGATCACGTCGATTTGATGGGGTAGATGGTCCTTCTATATTCGAACCCATGTTTATACACCAACCCTTATTTCTCTTTCTCTATTTCAAAACACACATCAATTCAAACAAAACAAAATAATAATAATCAGGTTTCAGAGACTAATATAACATATTATTCATTGCAATAAGAGATTAAACATGCGATTCAAAGCTTCATTGGATGAGATTAGGTTTGAAATTAGAGGGGAAAAAAGAAGAGATACTCGTTTGTCTCTTCAGACACAGGTGAAGGTCGTGCTTCTGTTATGGAAAATGTTTGTATGCGACTAATCAGAGACGCTGTATTTTTTTTATTATTTATGTTATTTTTATTTTCATGGTGAGTTTATCTTGTACTTTTATTTTTTAAGAACATTTAGGGTGGTGCATTCTTCGATGTTCTGAAATTTTAAGAATGTTATTGCCTTAATTTTCATCGGATTTTTCTTATTTTTATACTTAGGATATGTTCAGAACACATTATTTATTAGCATGATTTGGTCACGTTCCAACAACATAAAAGTCATAAAGCGTGTTTGGTTAACAAAATTCATAGTGGCCCAATTCTTTTTGCACTTTATTTGTTTTTAATATATGGTTATATTCATTTTAAAATATAAGAATATGAGTAAATTACGATAATCATATAAAAATAAGAATGGTTTATGACATTATAGAAAAGATAATTAGTAATCAAAATTTATAAGGAAATAGAACAAATTATAAACTAATGTATAGGATATAAGTATTATACCCAAGGATAACATTTTCCATTTTCAGTGACTATTAATTAATTTATTTTCTGAAATTTATTTATCAATTAAAAAACATTATGATGTCATATTAATCCTAATTCATTTTTTTATTCTTTCACATGTAATCTTTACTCTTATAAAATGGTATTCATATTACTCATTTTTCTCAAATCTTAAGCACCTATTTATAAATTAGTTTTTGAAGAATGATAATAGAAGGAAAATATTTAAGTCTTTTTTCTCCCTTATTTATTCACCAAAAAGTCACCCATAGACACTCGTGATACAAATTTATCTTTTAAGACATTAACTTCTTTAAGGAGGAGAATAAGTTATTGCTAACTTGTTACTATTACCACTCAAATTCTAATATTAACAATGCATCCCAATATAAAAAGATAAAAAATCCAAAAGTAAATTTCAAGGCTAAATTCCATCAATCATCAATGAACAATATTTTTTTGAAGAAAATGCCTTACAAATCATGGTGAGAAAATCAATTTATTTGATTACTTTGTTGATTGATCTTAAAACATATAGGTGAGAAATACATTCATTAATATAAAAAATAAAAATCTTAAGACACATTATTATATTTAAAAAAAAAGATAGCTCAACTTTAAA
Source organism: Lupinus angustifolius (assembly GCF_001865875.1). Taxonomy (NCBI): domain Eukaryota; kingdom Viridiplantae; phylum Streptophyta; class Magnoliopsida; order Fabales; family Fabaceae; genus Lupinus; species Lupinus angustifolius. The sequence goes on from NC_032016.1 coordinate 6,969,593, forward strand.
ATAAGATTTATAAAAGGCCTGAGATTACCATAAATGATATTTATTTGAAGAGATAATCACATATCTCTAAAAAATATTATTTTTTTAGCCCTAAGATAAAGAATACATATTTTTTTATAGAGAGTGAAGGACGTGCGTGGTGTTACTATGTTATGACTACTACTAATTGATGGTTCATCCACCCACGATGACCATGGATTAATTTCTTATTTTGATTTTTATAATGCACTAGATTGTGGGTTTTCTGTACAGGTATATCTGTTACCTTAATGACTTAGTTCCTTGTTTCATGGCACAGAGACGTGAGATATAAATGTCTCAAAAATGAGTTTCCTATATGCACCTAGAAAGAAATGGAGATATAAATGTTTGAAAAAATATTAGTAATAAATAATGTTATAGTTATTACAATGTAAAGTATAAATGTATATCAAATCTTTAGAATAAAATGAAAACGTTAAAACATGAAGAAAAAAAAAGATATAGAACATGGTGATGGTGACTGGTGAGTATAACTGTATAAGAATCTTAAGTCGTTAACATTTAATTCTTGAAAGATACACAGAAAATTGAATAGTTGATTAAATATGAGTAACCAAACACGCAATAAAACAACGCGTTGGTGAACTAGGCTTGGCGGCTACGTAACTTGGTCTTCATCGGGACATACTTTTCAACGTCAATAACTCCATACTCAAATAAAACGACCCATTCTATGTCCTTTTATTAAATGTTGCATAGTAACATTAACAAATATTAATGTATCAGATTTTATTTTATACATTATCTTACACTAATAATCTATACTATTAATAAAGGGAAAATACAAAATAACTATTGTAAACTTATAATAGTGGTGGATAATATGGCCGCTCTCAATTATTTTCTCTAATTTTAGAGTGTTTACTTAAAAGAAGTAAGTTTTTTTTTCTCTGGTGAAGATAAAAGAACTTGCTATTTGTTAACCGATGTTTTGATGTGTTTTCGTTATCATTTCTATACGTAAGTACTTTGTTTTCACTCATTTTTTCATAATAAAAAAATAAATATTTTTATGCTGTTACTACACGTATTTGACTTCTATTTTAACTAAGTTTTTTACAGTTGTGATTTACAAATTAAGAAATATATTTAACACGTCTATTTGATTCAAATTTATATATTATTTTAATATTATTTATTTCTCTATAATAATTCTGTTAGTTTGTTTTTCAGTTATTGTCTCTCTTATTAATTGTGTAATAGTGAAGTTATAAAATTATTACTATTGTTTTGATTTTCTGAAAAAATAAATAGAAGCAACTCTAATTTGCTAAAAAACAATTAAAAATGGGAGGTGATGTTTTTAACCTGATTTTTTTTATGTATATTTTTCTAATTTTATATACTTAGATGCTTAAATTTTGTTTCGTTTTCTTGGTTTAGAAAGTGTAACTGTTTTTTTTATATTTTTAATATCATTAATCATTATCTATACTTCTCTACTATTAATAAAGGGAAAACACAAAATAACCACCCATCATGGTGTAATTTGTGTTTTCCTATTTTGCCCTCAATATCTTTTTATTTCTACCAAAAAACCATATAATATTATTTTCTTATTTTATCCTTATTATCTTCTTATTTTAAAAGTGTATTTAAAAAATTGAATATTAGACCAATTGAATAAATTCAACCGTAAATTTAGCGCAAAAAAAGTATATTTGAATTTAGAAAATACAAACTATATATTACAAACGATAGAAAAGCGGGTTGACAGGCACGATAGTGCATGTCAACATGCTACTAATAATAAAGCAAAAATAATAATAATAATAAAATTTAATTTTTTTAATTAATATAATATGTTTTTATTTAGATAAGATAAGATGTGAGACATAATCTAAAATTATGTTGAGAAAGCATATATAATAACACAAACCAAAACTTTGTTTGAAGTTTCAACATAATATTAATATTTGGATGCTTCCCTAGTAGTTGTCTAGTTTATATATTGGTTTATTCAATCTTGTAACGAAAAGTTTTTCCCACAGGTTTCCAAAACCTGCTATTACTGTTTTCCCTTTTATTTTAACTTCAGCTTCTTTAAAGAAGGAGTTACTATTAATTCCTATCTGAGAAGAAAACAAAGGCCAAATATAAAGTGGGATTTTGAAGAAAATACAACTTTGAGACTCATATTCAGTAATCTTCAAAGCCTTCATCACCATGAATATGAGTCTATCTATGGCACCCCCTCCTACATAAAATTCAGCATCTCCTTTTCCTATCTCACTTTCTCTATCAGTAACTCCTATCTATCACCCCTTGTTGTGTCCATATTTTGGAATTTGGATCAGATTTCACTCTTTGTGATCCTTATTTTGTTGAGTATTATTATCATTTTCTTTGGCTTTGTTGTCTATGATTTATATATCTATTAAAATATTTTGATTATTAGTAGATAAGTTTATTGCTGATATTGTTTCCAATATTCCTTAGATTAGTATTCATCAATATATAGAGCCATGCATAGATCTTTTAAGTCTCATTATTCTTCTTTACAAATATTAACTTAGGTGCCCATCATTATATAAGCCTAGATAACATAATCATTACACAATTTTCTTGTTTCAGCACTCAAAAAATGAAAACCTCAAATAACCAATACCCAATTAACTCTGTTTCCAAGCTTTTCAATGTTCAACTTCACTTTTTTCATTGCCTTACATATACCCTTGTTCTAGCCTTTGGTGTAACCCTTGGAAGCATCATCACTTTCTATCTTCAAAATTGCAGCTTTAGCCTACAACTCACTCAGTTATCACTCTCTGCAATGCTACAAACCCAACCTTTGGCACCTCCAATTGCAAAAAATGAAATATTGAATCACCCTCATGTGGAATTGAAGGAGTTTCTTCAGCCTCCTAATGTTATGCATGATATGGATGATGAAGAATTGTTATGGAGAGCTTCAATGATTCCAAAGATACATAAATACCCCTTTGAACGTGTTCCTAAGGTGGCATTTATGTTCTTAACAAGGGGTCCTGTGTTTTTAGCACCTTTGTGGGAACAATTTTTCAATGGGAATGAAGGGTATTACTCAGTTTATGTGCATTCTAATCCATCTCACAATGAATCACACCCTGAAAGTCCAGTGTTTCATGGCAGAAGAATTCCTAGTAAGGTTAGTGGGTCTCTTCTTTAATTACTTGTTACATTTGCTTTAGTCTTAATCTGAATTATGAAAATGTTCATTGTTTGTGTAATTGATATGAATTGAATTAGTCATATGCAAATGTCTTGTTACATTTGGGGTCATGGAAGTCATAAAAAATTGTTTTTTTTTTTGCATTAAAAAATAAATCAAAAGGGTACAGAGAGAGACATAAAACTGTTTCATACTGATAGGGTAAGAATGACAATTTATAGCAAAGTAATTCAGCTGATTTTGGTCCAAAATATGACTAGTATAGGTTTTAATCTATAAAGTAAAATAAGAGACCTCTTCTCTTTGTGAACCTGGTATGAGCAGGTCCTGATGTATATGGTACATTTTATTTCTTCAACTGAACAAAAGACTTTATATACTTGGTAAAAAATTGATCAATACAAACCAACATTACTTGCAAATATTTTAGTATTTAAAATGGCTGTTACTCAATTCATTCAATATAATAACATTAACAACTAGCTGATTCTGTTCTTTGGTAAAACATTCCTATAATGCAAATGTGCATGATATTTTTTTGTTCTAATTCTAAATTGGAAAAAACATGTCATACATTACAAATTCCTGCAACTTGTTTCAAGTAACAAAGAAACAGTGATTAATGATTAGTAATAGTAACTCATGTTGTGGTATCAAATAATGCAGGATGTGGAATGGGGCAATGTGAACATGATTGAAGCTGAGCGTCGCCTATTAGCCAATGCACTTCTTGATATCTCAAACCAAAGATTTGTTCTTTTATCAGAATCATGCATACCACTCTTTAACTTCTCAACTATCTACTCTTATTTGATGAACTCTACTCAAAACTATGTCATGGCTTATGATGATCCTAGTAATGTTGGAAGAGGCCGCTACAGAACCATGATGTTGCCTCAGATCACTATCATGCAATGGAGAAAAGGGTCTCAATGGTTTGAAATGGACAGAAAACTTGCATTAGAAGTAATATCAGACAGAAAATATTTCCCAGTTTTTCAAGAGTATTGTAAAGGTTCATGTTATGCTGATGAACATTACTTGCCAACATTTGTGAGCATCAAGTTTTGGGAGGGGAATTCAAATAGGAGTTTGACTTGGGTTGATTGGTCAAAGGGTGGTCCACACCCTGCTAAAATTTTGAGATCTGAGGTTACTGTTGAGTTTTTGGAGAAATTGAGGAGCATGGAATGTTTGTATAATGAAAACACAACTCATGTTTGTTTTCTGTTTGCTAGGAAGTTCTTGCCTAGTACTTTGTCAAGGCTTATGAAGATTGCTCCAAAGGTCATGCACTTCTGATACTACTTTTGGTACAGAAACAAAGGGTATCATTTGAAGTTGATTATTTAATTTATTCTTTTGATCTTCTAATTTTTTATAGTGGCATAGACTTATTTATCAATATACTCCTACTCCTTCATGTATCTCTGTTACTTAGTTACTTGAAGGCACCAATTTGATATCTAATAAATTCAAACAAGTCTTATACATTGTAAATGTAGATTAAGGTAGTTTTTGACCCGAACTAAAATGTCGCAAAAATTAGTTATATGAAATATTATAAATGAATAATTTGACCAATATTGGAGATTTGATGATCATTTTGAATCTTGTAATTTTTCAGGACCCAATTAACAAAAACAAAAAAAATTATGAGACCAAAATGAGTTTTTAACTTTTTACTCTTAGTTCTTATATTGTGTCTCATATCTCAAAACAACACCACAGACCGAAAGGGAGGATTGGAGAATGCAGCTTAACTTAGGAAGTGCTTTCATTGAAGAGGCTAAACAATAATAATGAGGCATTATTTAATTTATCTAAAAGGATAAAGTTAGAAATATGAGGTTATCAAGGGCGGTGACACTACCAATGATAAGTTTAAAGTCTTATTATTCCTTTTAAACCCGTATGTGACTAAACTCCATACGTGTTTTTAGTATTAGATTTCACTTTTCTTTTTCAATAAGTTTTAGAAAATTCAACACGGTCTTTGACTTTTTTATGTTATGTTCCCTGAATTAATTTTGAATTGAAATACTACTAAAGAGTGTCCAGCACACAAACACTAGTCATATACAATAATGATACATATTATTATTTCACTTCATTTATGAATCATTATTTAATTAATATACCCTATTGGAATATTAGAACAAAAGATAGAATAAATTATTAAACCTTTTACCTTTTAAAAGGTTTAACAAAATTTGACTATTTTGTAGTGCTTGGAAAAAAAGCTTATAGTCTCACATATTTACTTGCACTATTATTTACAGTAATACAGTATACTCCAATATGATACAAGCAATTATCAACTTTGTATTAAAATATGACATGGTATTCACTATAAACTGAGATGATTGAAAATGGATATTGAAAATTAACACTCTGAAGGATATGAAGTTTGACATGTCTCAGTAAGGTGATCTATTGAACCTGAGGTAGATCTGAGAGGTGAACAGAGGTAAGGCTTGGGTGGTATTTGCAAGGATTCCAAGCTTCCTTCCATCATATCTACCACTTTGCTTATTGTTGGTCTATTTGATGGATCAGTTTGTATGCACCATAAGCTCACTATGATCATCTTTAGTACCATTTCTTTATCGCTTTCGCTTTCAACAATCTGCAATCCCGGATCCTGATTCAGTTCGAGACGCTTGTAAATCCAATGTGGAAAATATAAATCACTTGAACATTCATCTACATCTTCAACTTCAACATTCACATTGTTTCTTCCCCCAACCATTTCTAAAACCATCATTCCATAACTGTATACATCAGATTTATGAGAGACTCCACCAAAATTTCTAGAGAACACTTCTGGAGCAATATAGCCTGCAGTTCCCCTAGTTCCCACTAGGGACACAATACTTTCTTGTCTATTACATATTTTTGCAAGTCCAAAATCTGAAATCTTTGGACAAAAATCCTCATCCAACAATATGTTGTGTGGTTTTATATCGAAATGCACAATTTTTGTGTTGCAACCCTTGTGCAGATACTCTAATCCTCGAGCAACGCCAAGAGCAATGTTAAAGATGGCCTTGCAAGTCAAATGAAGATTGATATTTGATGGTTCCTTAACTTTATATATGAACTTCTCAACTGATCCATTAGGCATATATTTATATATGAGAGCTCTTTTAGAACCTTCTAAACAGAATCCCAATAAAGTAACAATATTAACATGAGAAGTAACACTGATACTAGCAACTTCATTGATGAATTCTTCACCATTACCTTTGGACTCACTTAACACCTTTACTGCCACAAGACTTCCATCATGTAACTTCCCTTTGTATACACTACCATATCCTCCTTTACCTAATTTGTTTCTGAACGAGTTGGTCGCCTTCTTTATCTCCAAATAACTGTATCTTTTGGCTGCAAGGTGACCATGATCTTTCAGAAACATCTCAATTATTTGGTGGGTTGGGTTTTCCTTGTTGAAAATGCGTCTTCTAAAGCACCAAGCCAAGACTATCAGCACTCCTAGTGCTCCAACAACAGATGCAACTGCAGAATTTATCAGAAACTTAACCTTGCAGAATAAGTAGTTTTCAGAAATTAACTTCTAAAAATTATTGCTTCCATTTCTCTATTCAGGCTTTCAAATAAGGGAATGTTTGAAAACATTACTACATATTCATCTGAAGATTTAGTACTAATGTTGAGTCTTATTTACCTGGTGCCACTATGTGATAGATCTTTGCCCTATTTCCTGGAAAATAGGAAATACTAATGAATTAGATGATCATCAGTAGATATTTGATATTTCTTCAAACAGCAAATTAGGCATGTACCTTGGTCACAATAAAACCTTCCACTGCTATCAACTCGACATTGGCCTTCATGAACATCGTGACAAGTTAAACAATCTGGAGTCAAATCTATTTCAAATTGGACATCATAAGTTATCACATCGAAAAGGTCACTAGAACCACTAAGATAGGTCACTGGAAGCTGAACCATTGAGCAACCTATGAAACGATTGTTGGCCTTTCCGATGTCATAGAAAGTAGCGTTTCCACATCCTGTAGAATTATAAGCAAAATTGTAGTTCTGAGGATCAAGGGTGTGATTGCATGTGAGAAGGTTTGAATAATAATCTGTTTGAGAAGAAGCAAAAGGTGAGCTGACAGTGAAAGCTGAATCATAATTGAAGACATCACAACTTTTTGTCATCAAGAGTTGGCGGAGATCATTGTCTGTAATTTTAATCGTATTATGTTGAATCTTGACAACATCAAACCATTTGTTGTTGTTCTTTATAGATTTTGTGATATCAGGTTCAGGATCATCACAACCATGTATAATCAATATGCCACAGTCCGGGCGTCGTGTGTCCGTGAAAGGGAAACTGATGTTGCCGAGATCTCCACAGTTAAGTGCAGGTAAACATTTTCTAGCTGACACCAATTGTATAGGACTTGAAAACAAGAGCAAGCAAAACACATGTAGCAGCAGAACCATCATCATTTAATTTTCCCACAAATTATGAGGATGAGTTTAATTAATCAACAATAACTAACAGTGGCTTAAAGGTGATCTATTCCACTTTCATCACAAGGGGGAAGTGAAAACAATTGTGAAACAAAACTAAGGTGAGAGAAACAGAGAGCATAGAAAAGTTAAGTAGGAAAAGACAAGCACGGTTGACAACTTGACCCAGCAGCAGCCATTGACTGAATGAGTCTTTGGATTGCCTAGACCATATGAAATGCATTCATAGATTCTTCTATCCATTTAAGTTTCCTAGCAACTTCCTCATAGAATTCAAACCAGGAAAAATTAAATATTGTTTTATAGTTTTTATATAAATTGAAAATTGTGTAGGAACTGTAAAGGTACTTCAAGATTGCAATATTACCTGATAAGCCATATCGCATCTAGGATAATCAAATTCATCCCTATCTAACATGGGCTAACTGGTAGGACCACGGCCCATCACCAGATGGTTAAGAACTGACCCATGTGGTTGTCAATCACGCCTAAATGACCGGTCTAGCTAAGAGAAATGTTAACATTGACAAGACGTGACCTAGTCAACACCTATAAAACCACATACCGCTACTACTACAAGATTGATGAGCCGCCTGAAAAACACAGACTCTGCTACAAAGCTGAACATGTCGTCTGAACATTGTGGGCTACTTTCTATCATGTGGCCAGGACATGCCTAATATATGGCTACAGCAGCCTGGACAGCCGACAAAATGATTCGTCCTAGATAAAGGGCTATGTCAGTCAAAGAACAGGTGCAGCAGAGCCGCCTGATGCCCAATACGTGTAAGCATCACATGCTAGTATTGACACACTTCACTCAATCTCTCAATAAATAGAAGAGTCTCTTTATAAGGAAGTTACACACTTACACTTGCTCACTCACATTCTCATACTCTTATACTCTCACTCTACATACATTCACTTATACTAATTTTTGCCAGAGTGCCTTTTCAGGTGGAACAAATATATGTGCTAGCCTCTTAACTCCCTGATGGTGGTAACTATTCACCTTGATCTCCATTGTCTCACATTCTAATGAGACCTCAAATCAATAATGTAAAAGGGTATGAGCCACTACTTTTATCAAATGATGATGGCCACCATAATTTTCATAGTTTATATGAACTACTCTTTGAAACTCAGGGCATTTCCCTAAAAAATTATTTCTTTGGAAGACTTAGTTAAATGGAGCCTTTCTCTTTGTCAATGGCAGTATCACGTGGATGAAGCTCTTGTGG
>NC_032016.1:6978635-7036986 GCF_001865875.1 Lupinus angustifolius
TTATCAAGCTTCCATGCTTGTGGCGTCTTCCATCTCATTCCTCTTCCACCTTCTTCCTTATCAAGCCATCACAATCTGTCTTACACTTCCCCACGCCCAAATCAAAAGACAACCCTAACATATAACCCCCAACCGAACCCAACCATCCCTAAATCATCTCATCTCCCATTGATCCTAAACCATACACATCACTTTACCCTAAACAACCACAAATCATCATCTACAATTACAAGGCAAAAACCCTTAACTCAAACCCCTCCAACCCTAAAATTACCTAACCAAACCGAGGCCATAAAACCTCAAACCATACACAAACCCTAGCCTACTTATACAACCCCAAACCAAAGCAAATCAACCCAAAAATTGCCCTAATTTGACAAAACCGAATTCACACATTCACAAAGCCTAATTTCAAGCTAAACGATCCTATAATTCTAAGGCAGCCCCTTGAGGTTGTCATCAGATTGGTTCAAAGCTTTCTAAGAGAGTATGAACTGTTTTGAAACGGGTGAACATCTTTGTCCCATAAAAGTGTATCACTCAATGTGCCATTGACTGTGCCTCCATATCTAGAATAAAAGATACATATCTTTTTTTTATTTTAATTTTAGTCTATAGTTTTTATTTATGATTTATAATATTAAATTTAATAAGAGAAAAACAAATATACATGGTACCACAATTTATGTTTAACTATAATTGATTCTTAAAAAAGTTAATATGAATAATATAATAAATGTGTATAAATAAAAATGTATAGATAGATATGTATTACACTCATTTAAAAAAAGACAAAGGACACGTGATAATAATAATTCTGCTTTGACCTCAACTTTTACCAAATTAGAAGATGGATATGTTAATCCTCTAGGTTTTTACTAATTTTTTTATGACATCCCTTACTATTTAACTTGATCATTATTCCAATCTTGAGTTTTGTTATTTTAGGTAACTTAAAAGTAGATAGTTTGGACTGAAAATAATTTTTTAAATGAGTTTTCTTTTACGTGACATATCTTTCTTCTTTTCCTTTTGCTCTTTAACAAATGAAAACAAAGTTGGATGCTGCCAACCTTGGACTTTAGCTAATATAATCAATTAAGATGAGTTTAGGATTTATAAATAATAAATTTGATTTTCCAATTTAAATTTATAATGCCAAGGGAAGACGTAAGTAGTATAACCAAGATGAGCATGTTGTCTTTTTGCAAGTGTTATTTCCAAGAATATATGACGTGGTAAGAACTTTTATATTAGGGATGGGATCACCTGTCCGAGGGGATAGGATCACCTGTCCTATTTTTTCTGTATTTTATTGTGTCTCAATCTAATTGAAAATTGTTATATATTAAAAGAAAAAACATAAAAACAAAACATTATATTTTATGTTAATTGATAAAATTTAATTTGTTTGGAATATGAAAATAAAAATATTTGGGAATAGAGATCTTAGTTATATACTAGTATCCCAACAACTTTAGTCAAGTTAGTGAAGGTTAAGTCGTTAACTACATGAAAAAAGTTGACAATAATTTATTGTCATAAAGTATGTTATATACTACTAATGTCAATTTAAAATTTAAATATTTATTATTATTTTTTGACTTTTTTTTTTCATTCTGCTTAAGAATGGTTTGTGATATATTGAGACATGCTGGTCCATAATAACAAAGACAAACTAAAGGAGATCTAAAGAACTCAAAAACAGTGGAGTGGGTGAGAAAAAGAAAGAGAAGCAGAGGAAGAAGAAAGAGAGAATAATTATCAAACTCACATGGCAGTTTCTCTCACTATTTTGGTCCTCCTCATCGCTCTGCACCTCATCGCTTTTGTCCTCGCCATTGGCGCCGAACGACGTCGCAGCGAGGTAAATCTCTTTCTACTTTTTTCCTTCAACTTGTGCAACCGAATCTGCAACTATGGTAAATATGTAGGGTGGTTACTTGTCTCTGTTTGCGTTATTTTCAGGCGAAAGTGGTCCCCGATGAATACGACGACCGAACCTACTGTGTTTACACTTCCGATGCCTCCACCGTCTACGGCTTGGCGGCGTTTGTACTCTTGCTCCTCTCCCAAGCCACCGTTAACGCCGTTACAAGATGTTTTTGCTGCGGCAAAGGCCTTGTCTCCGGTTACTCCTCAACCTGCGCTGTTATCTTCTTCATTTTGAATTGGTAATTTTCACTCTCTCTTCACTTGTTATTTTTGGTAAATATCAGAATCCTATTAATTTCTCTTAAATTTATTCATATTTTGTCTAAATTTGTAAAATGCCTACATGAACTTCGCTTGAACTATAAGCAATGAAAATAATAAGTTGGATTGAGGAACATACTTATAGAGAACTTATTTAGATTTAAGAGAAAAATGTACAAAAATAAGTTTAGAAAATTAGCCTATGAAGTCTAAGGTTCAATTTTGTGAAGAGCGTTGTAATATAAAGTTTTTTATATTCTACATTATCCATCTTGTATCATTTATTGTTTCAGAGTCAACAATGTTTAATATATAAATAATGGTGATATACTGACAGTGTAGAAAAACACTTATACTGTAAATGTATACATATTAGATTCATGAAGTAAATATTTATACAGATCAATATATGTTTCACTATTTTATTGTTACTCATATTTAAAAGTTAAGTCAATTATAATTGAATGTGAATTATTACTATATATTAGTATATGAGACAACAAAGGTTATAACTTTTTTAAGTTCTTTTTAACTTATTTCAACAATGTTACTAGAGAAGCTAATGAAAATTAGCTTTTTTTAGATTATTTGTATAAGTTCATTGGATAAGAACTTAATCGAACCATTGCGTTATGAATCAATCGATGTTTGGCTTTTTGCTTGAAGAAGTCTTGCATTGGAAGAAATTCTGATATAATTTTACTGTAAACCAGGATTAGTTTTTTAGGTGCAGAGGCATGCTTGTTAGCAGGGTCAGCAAGGAATGCATACCACACAAAGTACCAAGGTTATTTTGTGAAACATGACTTGTATTCTTGTGCCACACTTCGCAAAGGTGTCTTTGCTGCTGGGGCTGCTTTGACCTTGTTCTCCATGTTTGCTTCTATTCTCTACTATTGGGCACACTCCAGGGCTGACACTGGTGGCTGGGTGAAGCACCGCGGTGAAGGTCTTGGATTAACCACAGAGCATCAACACTACCAAGGTCATGAATTTGACAAAGCCTGAGACTGAATTATTGCTGTCATTAGAATTCAACTTTGAATAGAGTGGGATAGTGAAGTACCTAATATACAAAATTTGGTGCATTTTTTGTTGCTTTACTATAAGTAATGTTTGGGGGTTAAGGGAAGAACAACTCTCATCTTGATATTTGGATATTTGAATTAGGTGTCTTTTTTTCCTTCTGAATTAGGTGTTAATTGGTATATACTAATGTAATATTTATGTATTGTTGGTAGGGGTGAGCAAGACTCGACCCGTAGACTCGTCTTAACCCGATGCCTCAGGGACGGGTCTGACTCGTCCAAATAAATAAATAAAAAAGGACATACCCGATTAGAAGGGACAAACTCGTCGTCAAAAAGGACGGATTCAGATCTATGTCCGGGTCACCCGACCCGTCCCTTATAGTTATATATCAAGAATAGTTGAATATGTATCTATCAATATTCATTATGTTCAGCCCAGATAACTCAAATACTTACAAGCCCACATAACATATCCACACTACTTATTATATCACCCTTATTCTTTACCATTTTTTTTATTGTTTAATTATCCTCAATAGTTAAAGACTTTTGCGACGAGAGTGAATGACACTACAATGCTTAAGAGTTAATTATTTTTTCTTTTATATTGATAGAAAACTATTTAATTTTTAGTTTTTGTGTACTTTGCCTGAACTCCAATTTAACTTTCATTTTTCAGTTAATAGCTACTTGTTATATTTTTTTTAGTGAAATTTTGAATACTGGCATGTTGTTATCATTTCAGTTCTCATGTGTTTTTTTATCATTTATAAGAACACTTCAGTTTATGTTGACATTTGATATATTAAATTGTTCTGAAATTTTCAATATCTTTTTTATAATTTTCAATCACGTGATTGTGATAGTTTTTAGTTTGAATGATGCAATTTATGATTTGTATTTTATATATTGATGTACGTGGGATGCATGTTTTAGTTTAGTTTATATACATGTTGTGGTAATTTTGATTGTGCATGCTTAAAAATTAGAGAAAAAAATCTATGTTTGTCATTTTGTCATTTTTCCAACTCGTATTTGTCCCTATTTTGACTCGTATTATTTTGAACTCATCCCTCATGGGTCCCATCTTAATTAGGGACGGGTTCAGATTCAAAAATTGACCTGATCAATACTTAGGGACGGGTAGGGATGACAATAAAAACCGTACCCGTGGGTACCCACCTGAACGAACCAGAATTTAACGGGGAAAATTCGATGTGATTAGTTTCGGTTTCATTTTGCGTTTTACCCGGGTTTAAATTTCAGGTTCGGGTTCGCGTTTTACCCGGGTTTAAATTTCGGGTTTGGGTTTGGTATATCAATGACCCTAACCCGAACCGGCCCCAAAATAATGTAATTCGATTTAAAATTGAAATTTCTATCATCTACCCATTGTTTTTAATTTCTAATTTTACTTTATATACTATTGGATCTTCAAACATAAAAGAAATGAAATAATACAAGAGAAAATAGAAATCTTAGAGAAAAATTATACGAAAATAATATCATGTTTCTCTTAATACATTATAATTTTGGGTTTTTCTGGGTTCGGGTTACCAAAACCTGATGGGTTCGAGGATGGTATTTTTATTTTCAACCCTGTTGAGGTTGGGTTCGAGTTCGGGTTTTGAATTTGGGGTTTGGGTATGTGCAAACCCGACCCCGACCCGCCTCGTTGCCATTCCTAGGGACGAGTGAGGGACATGTTTAACCCGTCCCAATCTATTTCACGCTCACCCCTAATTGTTGGTTAAAATTTTATACACATTCAATATATTATTCACCATTTATTTGTATTACTTTCTAAAACTAATTATTTATTAAATATAAATAATAAATGATACAATAATAATATATAAAGCAGATACTATATACATATTATAGTTGTGCTGAAATTTGAATTTCCGGAGCCGAAAATTGAAACTTTTAGACATGGTGGCATATTTATTTATTATGTGTATGTTTTTGGACATGACATGTTTACATTTTAGTATCCTACATGTGTACTGCGAAAAGTCCAAGGTGTCATTTTATGTAAATCTAAATTGATGCTTTGCAAGGGTAAAAGAAAAGAAGGGGAATCAAGAGAATCTTGGGCTTGGCATCTGATTTATTTTTTCTTTTAAGCAGGCCTGGACCTAGTTTTTGGATCCTAGACAAAATATAAATAAGACTTTTATATGAGCATGGTAGATTGTTCTATATGGGTCCAAATGATTATACTGACAAGTCACAATAAGATAAAACACAGAGATGTAAAAACTAGAACATTGGATCAAAGAGGGGAGAAAGGAACATTTACCATCTTCAAGTTCTACTAAGTAGGACCTTCGATATGGAACTCTCCTTTTTATCCAATGTGATATTTTAAATTCTAATGATGACATTTTAAATATTTACATTAATTTTGTAAATTTTAAATACATTGTCCATGATAACCAGCTCATTTATACCTTCAATTAATTAATTAAAATTTCTATAAAATCACTTTAAACAAGTAGTGATGCATGCATTAATGATGATTATTGGATAGCAGATATGGATGGGGTAAAACGTGATGGAACTTCAAAGCCATGCATGCCAAAGCAATAACTTTGCTCAATTCAGTGAGTTAATTAATTTCTTGAATATAAAGCTTAGAACCACAATATACTATCCTCATGTTGCATGAATCACAACGGTGATAGGAAATTGGTCCAGGAGAATCAGCAAAACTAAAAAGAAGAAGCTGCACATATGTCAGGAGTATTGGACCAAGTTCTTGGTGGAGGAAAATGTAAGACATTTTCAAGTGCCACTCTTTTGCATTAGGCCTATATTATGTTTCTAAATTTAAATTTCCACATTAAGTATCAATCTCGATGTTCTGATCTGCATAAAAAAATATTTACTATTATTTATCAATATTGACTAGTATTGAGGTCAATTATCAATCATAATTGTCCTTCAACAATCTTCACAAACATTATTTATTACCTTGATCAATATCTAGGAACATTAGTTCATTTTTGTCAATATTGTCCACTCTTACACTTAAACTCAACCTTTACTGGATTGATAAATTTAGAATAAGAGGGTGAGACTAAATACAAGGATGATGGGCTTATAATTTATAGATTAGAATCTCAAATTATGAAAACTGTTTCTTTACTTGTAAATGTAAGACACTAAAGTTGTGTATATTTACCTTCTTTGCCTTGTGACCTGAATATCACAAGGTCAAATCCTGTAAATAATCACTTCATTTATGAATGTAAGATACTAAGGTTGCATATATCTATTATTTTTATCTTGTGACTTTAAGGCCTAAGCATGTACTAAACCAAAAAACATTTGGTTTATTTTTTCTTGTTGTTGCTCATACTGGAAATTAAAGAACAAAATTGAAAACAGCGTCTTGTTTCTTGGGATTTTCCATTTTGCTAATTATAATTTCTGATTTGCAGTTGCTGAGCATATACTGCCATGGAAAGACAAGATACTTTCAGGATCTGTGATCTTATTCAGCTGGTATCTCTTTGAAGTAGCTGAATGCAATTTCATCACTCTACTTTGTCAAATCCTCATGCTCATTATGCTCACCCTCTTTGGTTGGTATAAGGCAACAGGACTAATCCCTTGGTAATATAACCTTGCACTTGTATTACTTAATTTATATGGTCCTTTTTTATATCCCCATGTTTGGCCCTAATAAAAGCTTTATTTAAAAGCTTGTTTTTTATGATATGTGGAAATAAATATTAACATGTTGCATTGTAGGAGAATTCCTAAGTTTGATGATGTTAAAATACAAGAACCCACCTTTAGATTCTTCTATATGAAGCTGAACTCGTTGTTGGGGACATTTTATGATATTTCAATTGGGAAAGACCTGAAACTCTTCTTTATGGTATTCAAAAGGCCATCACTTCAATTAACATCTTCTATGAGACAGATTTTCTAATTAACTTGTTAGTTTACATCAAGTTCTTGAATTTCAGACACTCGCTGGTCTCTTTGTTATGACAGTAATTGGAGATTGTTTCACAACTTCAAATCTTATACATACAAGTGAGAACCAAAACAAACTCGTTGATTTTATTATGGCATAGTTATAAACTAGTTTCTTAGTTGAGCCATGTTTAATGTTGATTTGCTATATATAAATATATATATTTTTCTGCAGTGCTTTTCTGCCGGGTGATCCTTCCTGTTATGTATGAGTGGAAAAAAGTTGAGGTAGATAATTTAAGCCAAGAGATGAAAAGATTGTTCAACACAATGACTTCTAAAGTTTTCGCCCAGATTCCAAAGGGAAGTTTCAAACAAGGCTAACACATATGAAGTTTAGATCTCCCATATGTGCATTAAGTTATAGCTTATAAGCTATACTCTCTTTGATTTGCTCTGATTAAATTGGTTACAAGCTTATCTATTTCCAAAAAAAAATTATTTGTAAAGTTTGAAATGATTTTCAACAAGAGATTGCAACATATTATACTCTACTTTTTTGACGAAATACATCTTTTGTCCAAGACATATGTGTCCTTCCATTTTTATTGGTGATGGAGTAATATACATAGGCTCCATTTTTTAAGCATAATAATTAACATGCTGTAAGTGTCACTATGTAACGTCACCAACTAGATAAATGAGGACCCACGTGATTGAATAGTATATATCAATATCAGTTCATTTACAATATAAACAAAATTTTCAATGATAGTTTCACATAAAGAAAATTATATAAGAATAATAGGTATAGAAGTTTTATGTTTGAAAGAGGGAGAGAGGCACTGAACATGTCCCTAACCGTTTGCTCAAGGAATTCAGGGCAGAAAAGGGTACATATGAATAGAGAGAGGGCCAACGTGGGATTATATAGTCATAGACTCATAGTAGTCTCTTTCAGCATTGTATTTATATTCCTCATTCTTTCTACTGCAACCTTTTTTTCTTCCCTTTATTATATCCCTTTTGTTTAGAATATTCCCTCTACTTTCTTATATTATGTACTGCTCGAATCACTACTCACTAGGTATTAATTGTTTCCAATCCATTAAATATAAAACTTATCCATATCATTCAGCTACTGTTTCATTGGTTTCTATTTTTAGATTGGGTTGTTATGACAAGCTACTTCTCTGTTGTTGAAAAAATTCCTGGTAAAAGTTGTACATTAAAAAAACTGTGGCTGCTGCTATCATGGTTGACAGGGTAAGATGGTATGTAATATAAAGGTTGATATCGGTAGAAAGGTTCATATCGGTAGGTGTGAGTAGGATCCGACTCTAGTCGTTCATTAGGTCTAGGGTAGGATTAAAAAATTAGACTCAGACGATATTTAGAGTCGGGTAAGGGATAATCGTGACTCGATTCATTCCATTGTCATTTACTTATCATGTTTGTACATGTATATAGTAATAACATCTCTTTAGTTGTCGATAGTGTCATTGATTCTCTAAATTTTTCATCATATTTACATGATTAATGATATATATTAATAAGGTTAAGAAAATAACTCTACCAACATTTAGTGTTGGATAAGAGACAAGTCTTAGCTGTCCTGTGCTCAGCCCTATATATTAGTGTTTAATATAATGCTTGAGAACATTCATGTATTCAGTGACATCTTCTAGTAAAATACATTTTAGGCAATCGCACCTCAACAAAAGAATATTATGAGAGCTTACAGATATCAACCCTACTTAGAATTTGTATTTATTATAATTGACTATATATGTTAGTAATTTAGTATATGTATATCTGGAGTGACCTATGTGAAAACAATTATTATCCTAAGTCAACCATTCTAATAAAGATATATAACACAATAGATGTGGATGAGGGTAAGCGTGATACCCCAGAAATGCATCTTACTCCTGCGTGAGGGCGAGGAAATAGAACTTGAAAGCCATTCCAAAACCATACCTTTGCTCAATGCAATGAGTTGATTAATTTCTTGGTTATAAAGCTTAGAACCATAATATAATATTCCATCACACAGATAATAATATATATAGGCCTCACGGTGCATGATCACAAAAGTAGTAGGAAATTGGTTCAGGAGAATTAGGAAAAACTACAAAGGACATTTCAATCATTCAAGTGTAGCTAGCCATGAAGAGTTCCCTTCGAGAATCTTCACAGATGCCAAGTTTGTTTGGCCGTCAAAGACCACTGCACTTAGTCCTTGGTGGAGGAAAACGTAAGCACTACATTTATGTTTTTAAAGTCTTATTATTAGGTTTCTAAGGTCTCGGAAAAAATATCCGTTGGGAGAGTTAACCCCACATACCTGTGGGTGTTCCCGGCTCAAACAGGATTGCCTCTAGTGTGAGGATAACTGTGGGAAACCAAAAAAAAGTCTCATGGATTCTTTTAGTACTATGAAGAGTATTCCTTAACTTGATGGGTAACGAAATAATCTTTTTTGGGGTGTGGTTGTCATGCTCAATAAGTGTCGTTATCACTAATTGAATCATTCACCTTTTACACTACTAGACCAATACATTGTTAATAAATATTATATGGATTTAGTTTCAATTAAAAGTACATTATTTATTTATACACTATATAAAGTGAGACACTAAGGACGATGGATTTTTGAATAAGAATTAATATGACCTTGTTGAAATCCAGTATATAGTTTGAATAAGAATTATTACTAGCAGTTTATTTGTGAAGTCCATAAGAGCCTAAATTTGTTTTCTGGAATTATGACTGATTTGATTTTGCAGTTGCTGATATATTGCTATGGAGAGACAAGAGATTATCAGCAGCAATTGTAGCAGGGTTCTCCTTAATTTGGGTTCTCTTCGAAGTTGCTGAATACAATTTTGTTACTCTACTTTGTCACATCCTCATGGCCATTATGTTCATCCTCTTTGTTTGGTATAATGCAGCAGGATTAATCACTTGGTAATGTAACCTTACACTTGTTTCAATTAATCTGTGCAATCCAAATTACAAAAGCTTACTTTTATAATCTTTGGAATAATTATGCAGGAGAGTTCCTGAGATTTATGATGTTCAAATCCCAGAATCTACCTTTAGATTCTTCTATATAAAGCTCAACTTGTTCTTAAGGATATTTTATGATATTTCAACTGGGAAAGACATGAAACTCTTCTTTGTGGTATTCAGAAACCATTTCAATTACTTTCTCATCTCTTATTAGGGCATGCATTTTTTTTATTTAACTTGTTAGTTGACATGAAGTTCTTGAATTTCAGACAATCGCTAGTCTCTTCATCATGTCAGCAATTGGAAGTTATTTCACCACTTTGAATCTTCTATATATGAGTGAGATCCCTTACAAAACAATCTTCTATATAGTTTTTTATATATGTCTCCTCTAACTTATACAAAACAATGGTTCCAAACATGTTTGTATCTTGTTAAGTGTTGATATGCTATATATTATTGTGCAGCATTTCTGTGCCTGGTGACCCTTCCTGTTATGTATGAACGGTATGAATATGAAGTGGAATATCTAGCAAGCAAAGGAAACAATGACGTGAAGAGATTGTTCAACAAATTCGATTCTAATGTTCTCAACAAGATTCCAAGGGGACCTATCAAAGAAAAGAAACACAGATGAAGTTTATATCTGTCATGCTTCAAATAAAGTTATTACTCTCTTTAATTTGCGATAGTGGTTACATGCAAATCTGTTTGCAGCCCTAAGCATGTGAATACAAATAAATATTGTAAAACAATTTACTTTCAACAACAGCTTGCAACAACATATTATAATAAAAAAACTTACGTGAAATCAAAATATAATGTTAATGAGAGAAACTAGAGTATTTTGGTAATGTGAAATATATTGTCTCTTCTCTTCAAAATGGGGGAACACAAAAACAAGTACGATCAATAATAAATGATATATTGATAATATTAAAAATGAATTTATTATTTTATTCTTTCTATGACTTATCTCTCTCCACCAGTTTCCATTTCCACAACCTTTTAATCTAAACATTTGGTTTCTTAAAGTCTGAACCTTCTTAACTTCTTTTATCCTTCAAATTCTATTTATCAGAATATGTTATACCAAATTTGTCATTGCTGATATATGACCTAAAATTTCATATTATATTATTCAAAATCATCAAATGTAATGAGCTACTTTCTTGTATTGTTTTTGTGGATTGGGGAGAATAAATACTCATGTAAAGAAAGAGAGTTGGTCTCCAAACATAATAAGGAAATGATTACAGAATAAAAATAAAAGTAAATGATAAATGTAGTAACTTGTGATTAGAAAGAGAGTTATGTATGACAGATGATATAGAATGAAGATCGGTTGTCCTATTTTTAATGTTTTATTGTACTCCAAATCAATTAAAAGTTATCACCTACTTAAAATCAAAAATAAAAAACATAAAATAATAATTTTATATTATTGAATGAGATATAATTGACTTAAAATATAGAGGGACAAGAAATTTCCGCGACATAGGATCATGCTGGAGAGAGGAGTAATGTCAGCATCAGCAATGATTACAGATTACAATGATAGTGAAGCATCCAAGTTGAGTGGACACTACAACTCAACGTGAAGAAGCAACTTTACATTTTTGTGAATAATGATTGCTTTATTATATAATAATAATGGCAACAAAATTATTCACCATACCAGCACAACAATACTAATTTGAAACTCCACAAACACCAACTTGAGAGTGAAATAATTAAAGGTGAAAAATATCATAGTAGTGTATTATTTTTCATTCATACGATTAATATGACCTAAATCTGGTTCATTCATAGGGTCAATACTCAATAGTTAGGTTTCCAAAATCACAAAGAATTTCTTGAGTCACTTTTGCTTGATTGTCTACAAACAAGGGATAATCTATTCACTAAAAACAAAATGTGCTCGTTCATTTGTTTGATATTGTCATATACTAATTACTCAAACTATTTCTCTTAAAAATAAAAATAATAGTAATAATTACAAAGACATTATTATAGACATTTTAATCAAAACTACATTATTCTAAATTATAAATAATATATTTAATAATTATCTTAATTCATTTACATTACCGACACTTCAAATATGACATGTGTAAGAGACAAGCACATGAAATATGATATTAAATTGGCCCAACAAAGTACTTGAAACATTAGCACCAACAGGAGCAAAACATTTACATCAAATGTTTTGGAATTTTCCTGATTGTGTGGTGCGATTGTGTCCGTGTATAAAATTAAAGGAGGGTCTTTACCATTAAATTTTGTAGTTAGTTACAATTTTATATTTTTTTATCAAACCAAGCGTGAATAATTTCAGGAACAATTATTTCTTTAATGAAAATAATGATCTTAAATAAGTTTTTAGAACCAATTTTAAAATAAATTTATTTAACTATTATTGGGATATTTTAAAATAAATTATTAAATTATTAGTCAAGGTAACTAAGAAAAATTAAACTAGTAAAGAGTTAATTTTGTTCAAAATGTATTCTTGCCAAGCAGCATTAAAAACACAATTTTTAAAATATAATTTTATTTCATGTCCATAAAATGAATCACTAATTTTAGTGAGGCTTAAAAATAAAAATATACAAACTTATAGCAAATTTAATTGTTGATCTACTTGCGATTGATTTAAGTAATATATACTTGATTTTCTCAAAACAGTGTTTTGGATTGGAAACTTATGGGTAGATAATAAAATGTGAGTTAGCTCTTGTTAGTTGTTGTGATCGATGTTGTTCTATTCTTTGTTTTTGGCCAATCAGAGTGTTACTTTTTTTTTAAATTTCTTTTTATTCATATGACAATATGTGAGTAATCCGAGATAAGGAATGAGACATCAGAAAAATTATTCATATTAATTTGACTTTCAAAATTAATTTCTGACCAAAAAAAACTTTGATGAGTTAGATTTTTTCCTTCACAAATGTGATATTAACATTACAAATTAAATTACATGAGAGCTCTATGAGAAATGGTGTTGCATTAAAGCTGCAAAAATCACAGAACAAATACACCCCTATTGCAACTACCTAGGAGAGTCAGTAGAACGCAGCCCTGTCCGTTTACTGGTACGTCTCGATTATGATTGGATCCAAATAAAATTGGGTCTCATCGAATTTAAGGTTGAGTTTAGGTTCAAAAATTAGACTCAGTCAATATTTAGGGACAGATATGACTTGTCCTGACTCATCCTACGATTACTCACTCATCATGTTTATACGTGTCTCTATTCAAATGTATATATAGTAATGTCACATTTTTTGTGGAAAGTACAATTGATTTTCTAATTTTTTCCATCATATATACATGTATTATTTAATATATCAAATTACATATCTATAATAATAAATAATATTGAGAAAACTTTATCTAAAATGAGTATGCATTATATTTAATCGAGTTTAGGGTCGAGTTCGAGTTTAAAGGTTGACCCAGTTAATATTTAAGGTCGGATTAACTTTAGATCTAGGTCCGAATTAAAAAAAATGATACAACTAACATTAAAGTCATAAAAGAACAAAACTTAATTCAGCCCGATCGAACTCATACTAACTCCAACTTGCAACCATTAGGACACAATCATGTCACTAACCCTCCCCACCATTTAAGGATGAATACATGATAATTTGGGCTAAAGCTCACATTGAATTGTAATATATTTTGATGGGTGTATCTTTAACATAATTATACTCAACGTCCTTATTTTAGAAATTAAACTAAGCTCTCTTAATTTTCTTACTTGGAGCTTTGCCCCTCTTTCTACATATTGAAAAAACTGACCTCTTTTACGGTATTTTGAGAGAAGTTTTGAACTAATGACATCAAATATAATAAAATATTAATGTATTCCATTTTATTTTCCTCCCCAATTTGAAGAGAAAATAAAATTGATGTTTGGAAGGAAGGACTATATTGAATAAAGAAACTCTAAAAAATAAGATATTATTTTATCTCTATAATTATTTTCTGTATACCCTTTATCCCAAAGTTTATGTTGTCATCTAATAACACTTAGTATTCTTATCATCATTATTATTATTATATATTGTATCATAATTTATAGCTACACTTCTTGAGTTCTTGTCACATAATCAATAATGATCTATTAACCATGAGAAATAAAAAATAAATTGTTGGTGCATCAAAAACCATAATTATAGAACATCGACTACAAGCACAAATAAAAAAAGAATAAATAGAATAGATAAGAGAATTTATTAAGTTAGTTGTACAAGTTGTAACAAAGTTACAATGTAATATATTTGAAAGCAGCATTCCCAACACAAATGAATGTAATTTTCTATATCTTACAAAAAAACCAGGCACACACAACATAGCAAAAGAGAATTCAGATGGAATCAATACTGAAAATGAAAAATTGTTGGTGCATTACACGTGCTACGGTGTAGTTTGATTGTCTCTTAGTGGTGTCAGTGAGGCACCACCACCACCCCATCATTGTTAAATGTAGTTAATTAATCCTCGACATTGCTCTAATGGTGTAAAGTTTTGGTAGATTTTGTATACCAAAAAATTAATATTCGATTATTGAGAGCGACACTTCTTATTATAAAGTATAGTCACGAACCCCGAAAAAAGATTAGTTCTTTAACACAAGGTGAAGGTGAAGAGATACGATTGGTAGTAAGAAAAATAATAATTAATCTCTCTCATTATTCTAATTTAACCGTAGTTAAGGATGTTGTATTCCATTGTGCTGTTTACTACACATGTCATCACTCAACACTGAGATACAGAATGAAACTTTGTCTATGGAGTGAGTGGTAGAATCAAGTTCCTTGCATAAAGTTATCAACTTTGTTGTTGGTTGAGTGTAAAAATATCACTATGAAGTTCCTTTTTTGTTACACCAAAAGTAAAAGAAAAGGTATTCACAGTTGAGTCTACACCATTGCCCACTAAGGTGTGAGACAGAAGAGGAAGAAAAGAAGAATCTTTTGGAGTGTCTGTAACATCTCTCAATTTATACCATCTTTCTCTTTTTTGTTATCTTCAAGGGTAGGATTTTTTCTTACCTTGCACTTAATTGCTATTGTGATTTTGTGAGGAGCTTCTTCACTACTTGGTTCTTATATTCGTTCAATTTGCTGATTTGCTAGTGTAGCCAATTTTCAGTGTTGCTGGATGATTTTTTTTTTCAGTAGGTAAAGTTTATTACTTGGTTTATGGTGTTTTTCCAGATTTAGTTCATTAGTAACAGCATTAATAATTAATAATTCTATTAATAGACTCATATGTTTCTACCTAGGATTTTCTCAAATTGTTGTTTTTATAGGGGTATTTTTCGGTTGAGTGTGGTATTCTTAGAAATACAAATTTTCAATGGTCTAAAAGAAAGTATTTGATTTTTGTCAATACCAGCTGAGGGGATTCTAGTGTAAGATTTTAGATTTATAGATTAATCTATTAAGCTTTTCTGTGGAGTTCTCTAGCAATGTAACATTGATGTTGCTGTACTAATTTGTTTACAGACTTCAGAAATTGCATCCTTATTATGGTTGTTTGAAGGATTGTGAACAATCAATCTAAGCCTGCTTCTGCAAAATCATCGAAATGGTTTCGAGGTCGTATTCTAACTTGTTAGAGCTTACTTCCTGTGGCTCTCCAGCCTTTGGTCGCGAGAAGAAAAGGCTTCCTCGGGTGGCGACCGTTGCTGGAGTACTGTCTGAACTAGATGATGAAGCCAGCAACAGTGCTGGCTCTGATGTTCCCTCATCTATCTCTCAAGATAGGATGATCGTTGTAGGTAACCAGCTTCCGTTAAAGGCACACAGAAAAGACAATGGCACATGGGACTTCACCTGGGATGAGGACTCGCTTCTCTTACAGCTGAAAGATGGTCTTGCTGATGATGTGGAAACTATCTATATTGGTTGTCTTAAAGAAGAAATTGAGCCTAGTGAGCAAGATGATGTTGCTCAATACTTGCTCGACACTTTCAAATGTGTGCCCACTTTCCTCCCTCCTGAACTTTTTACCAAATTCTATCATGGATTCTGCAAGCAACATCTATGGCCTTTGTTTCACTACATGCTTCCGTTGTCACCTGATCTCGGTGGTCGATTTGATAGGTCCCTTTGGCAAGCTTATGTTTCTGTAAACAAAATATTTGCGGATAAAGTGATGGAAGTTATTAACCCTGATGATGACTTTGTGTGGGTTCATGACTACCATTTGATGGTTCTTCCAACATTTCTGAGAAAGAGGTTTAACAGGGTGAGGCTTGGATTCTTCCTCCACAGTCCATTCCCTTCGTCTGAGATATACCGGACCCTTCCTGTTAGGGATGAACTTCTTAAAGCTCTTCTGAATGCTGACCTTATTGGATTTCATACTTTTGATTATGCCAGGCATTTCCTCTCTTGTTGTAGCAGAATGCTTGGGCTTTCTTATCAATCCAAGCGAGGCTACATTGGTCTTGAGTACTATGGAAGAACCGTAAGCATTAAGATTCTTCCTGTTGGTATTCATATAGGTCAGCTTCAGTCTGTCATGAATCTTCCTGAGACAGAAAGCAAGGTTGCTGAATTAAGAAATCGGTTCAGAGACCAAACCGTGATGCTTGGGGTGGATGACATGGATATCTTTAAAGGGATCAGCTTAAAACTTCTGGCCATGGAACAGTTGCTCCTACAGCATCCTGAAAAGAGGGGGAAAGTCGTTCTAGTTCAAATTGCAAACCCTGCACGAGGTCGGGGGAAGGATGTGCAGGAGGCGCAGAGTGAAACTTATGCCACTGCGAAAAGGATAAATGATACATTTAGAAGGCCTGGATACACACCTGTAGTCTTGATTGATACACTTCAAAGTTACGAGAGAATTGCGTATTATGTGATTGCAGAATGTTGTCTTGTTACAGCAGTGAGAGATGGGATGAACCTTATTCCGTATGAATATGTCATTTGTAGACAAGGAAATGAGAAGATAAACGAGATTTTGGGGATAAGCCCGTTTACCCAAAAGAAGAGCATGCTGGTTGTGTCTGAGTTCATAGGGTGCTCTCCATCACTGAGTGGGGCAATTAGAGTGAATCCATGGAATATTGATTCTGTTGCTGAAGCTATGGATTCTGCACTAGTAGTAGCAGAGTCTGAAAAGCAGATGAGGCATGAGAAGCATTATAGGTATGTCAGCACACATGATGTTGCATATTGGGCACGCAGCTTCTTGCAGGATCTCGAAAGGGCATGTAGGGATCATCTGAGGAGGAGATGCTGGGGAATTGGTTTTGGTTTAGGGTTTCGGGTAATCGCTTTAGATCCAAACTTTAGAAAGCTGTCAGTGGAACACATTGTTTCAGCTTATAAGAGGACCAAGCACCGAGCAATTCTTTTGGATTATGATGGTACCATGACTCAGCCCGGATCAATTAGTAACACACCTAATGCTGAAGCTGTTGGCATCTTGAACAGTTTGTGCATGGATCCCAAGAATTGTGTTTTCATTGTAAGTGGAAAGGAGAGAAAGACTCTTACGGAATGGTTTTCTTCTTGTGAAATGCTGGGAATGGCTGCTGAGCATGGTTACTTTGTAAGGTATGTCTTTTATCCTTATATGTGTGTGTTGGGGGACAGGGGTACACTACTTTGTGGGGACTGTGAACTGCATTAAGTATTTTCTTTTACTTGTTTACTTTATTTATTTTATGGAGGACGAAGTTCAGATCTTTAGTCCCAAACATGGTGATACTGAACATCGTGTGGAGGAAAAAACTAAGAAATATATGTCTTCTGCACTCAAACTGAAGTTTCATTTTCAGGACTAATCAGAAGGCAGAATGGGAAGCATGTGTTTCTGTGCCTGATTTCGAATGGAAACAGATTGCTGAGCCAGTAATGCAGTTATACATGGAGACAACAGATGGTTCAAACATTGAGGCCAAAGAGAGTGCTATTGTTTGGAACTACGAGTTTGCAGACCGAGATTTTGGTTCATGCCAGGCTAAGGAGCTTTTAGATCATCTGGAAAGTGTTCTTGCCAATGAGCCTGTTTCTGTTAAAAGTGGTCCGCACATTGTTGAAGTTAAACCTCAGGTCAGTAATAAAAATTTGTCATCACACATTTGAAGTTAAACCTGGAAAGTGTTCTTGCCAATGATCCTGTTTCAGTAATATTCATTTGAAGAAGCTAATATAATTCTATTTGTGATTTCTAACCTGTTTAATCAGAAGGGATGAGTTTGGAATGTCAAGGTGTATTGACTACTGACTCTGGTCATGCTCATAACGAATCCATAACCATATTATATGCTATGTTGGCTACATTTTTTCTAAATAAGTTGCTATGCAAAATGTTACAGAGATCCTGGACTTTTCATCACTCAATGTGATTCTTCCCTTCACTAATTGTTTAACAACTGTGGTTTCTTTGTTTCGGAACTTCAAAATACGATATGTTCCAATTTCGATCATGGAATCATATTTTTTATGTTTTGAGACCCATCAGTTTAAGGTTGACTATTTCCTTCGTTATTACTTTTGGTACAGGGTGTTAGTAAGGGAATTGTGGCAGAACGTCTTCTCTCAACAATGCAACAAAAGGGAGTGGTCCCAGATTTTTTTCTATGCATTGGGGATGACAGATCAGATGAGGACATGTTCGAGGTAATAGCAAGTTCAAGGGCTTCTCTGTCTCCTGTCGCCGATGTATTCCCTTGCACCGTTGGTCAGAAACCTAGCAAGGCGAAGTATTACTTGGATGACACGGGTGACATTTGGAGAATGTTGCAAGGGCTTGCCAATGCTTCTGAGTAGCCTGCTGGAAATTCTCCCTAGTCTTCTTCATGAAGCATCTTAATTGTAGCAAACAGATCAAAATTGTCTATACCATGATATCTTGTGCCAGATTTCTAGATGTATTTGGTATTATATGGCTAACTTACCTTCATTTATTGACATCCTAGTCTTGCCAGGTCATCTAATATGCAATATGATATCTCAGCACTGTTGCACTATCAACAGTATCTATGTTCAGTATGCTGTTTTGCTAGATAACAAATGGTGTATTTTATTGTTTCTTGTCTCCAATGGTGGTTTCAACCATTTCAATATATAAAATAACTAGATTCTTGTCTGCAATTATATTATACCAAGGTAGGAGCCCATGTACTAGGATCTTTTCCTCAAACTTTTTGAATGATCACATCTTTAACAGTTTAGTCCTTTGCCATCCAAGTCTCACTAAGTTTTTCTTTTAGATAATGAGAATTCGATAATATCATATTTAAACATGTTTACATTTTTAAGATTGTTGTAATCCTCCTAATACAATAATATTTATGGGTATATGATTTTCACTGAGGTTACTGCACATCATTATAAATTCCAGCTATCTCTTTACTATAATATTTATAATATTTTGAGTGTGACAATTAGTTTGCATCTAATTTTGAAGTGACAAATTACAATAAATGAATATAAATGAATGTAAAACCTTGATATATAAGCCAAAAGGACTATACTCCAAGTCAATGTTGCGATAATCGGATTGGGCGATCCGTTGATTGGACTTGAAATGACTCTGGTTTGTAGTCTTAACCGAATGAGGGTTGAACCACTTTGAACCGAAGAAATTCCGGTCTGATCATATTAAACCTCGTTGAACCGTAATAACCCTGGAAGTGAACCGCACGGTTCACTTGAATTTTAAAAGAAATAAAATACTACTCTAAAGTTTTATTTTACTCATGTCCAAAAAAAAATGAAAAATGTTATTTCAATATAATTATATAAAATTATTAATTATATAAATTTTGAATTTATATATAATTATATATTTATAGATAAAAATGATAAATTATATATGAAATCATCTAGTCCGACATGATGGTTTAACCATTTAAACCAATTAAACCTAATACTAAACTTCTTTCAGTTTGATGTTAGGTTCGGGTTTCACAACATTGCTCTCAGTCACTTACTTATGATAAGATTTCAAGTAAGAGTTTGTTTGTGAATTGAATTTTGGAAAGGAAAGAAAGGAAAATGCTTTATAATCATCTCAAAAGTATATTTAATGGCTATGTAAAGTCTTCCTTTTCTCTTCCTTTCTTTCTTTTACAAAATTCAACTCACAAACAGACTCTAAATTGCTTCATTCAAAATTTAGACGGCAGCTGCCAACCAAACATGCACATGATTGGTAAACACATACCTTTATAAAACTCCCCTCCCCATAAAGGTGAAGACATTAATATTCAAATAAGCTAGTTTGTTCCACGGGATTTAGCTTTATAACCATTCACATTCTTTTCCTTTGTGTTATGGGCAGCTTTTGCAACCCTCTCTTTTAGCAGCTATATTTTCTGCGCAGATGGAATCACAGAAGACAGCCACAGCAGTCGACAACCATGGGGGCATGGCTCCACATGTGGGGCGGGATGTGGTGGAGGCCGTGGTGGTTGAACTTCGTCAATTCCCTCACCGTGATAGGTCTCCACCGTGAACTGCTAGAGGGACTTGTGTGAAGGTAGCTAGCTAGAGAGTAACCATATGGACTCTTTTTTTATTGTAGCCAATAGTATAGGATGCTATGATCTTAGAAGGAAAATCTTGGTCTCTTCCATTACAAATGCATGTTTCTTTGCACTTCTTTTCTGCAGCACAGAAAGTAGTAGTTTCATCCTTAAAACAAATATTTTTACATTCCACTCCTTTTTCTTAATTCAGTGGAGGATATATCGACACGGAATTGTTCAGCTGGAATAGAGATGAAAATATCTTTTAGCTCCTCTGGAATATCCAAATCATCAAGAACCTGTAGCACCAAAAGATGGCCTCACTAACATTAAACTCGAAAATTAACAATGCTAAAACTATAGATGGTATTATTTTTTTTACCTTGAAAGCTCCATCTACATTCCTACCACCCACAAGGAAGGTACATCCTGTTTCTTTACAAGCAATTAGTATCTTCAGCATCTTGTTGTAATTTCCATCATAGTATTTAGGCTACAAGAGTAAGATGAAGAGATTAGATTATAAAATCTATTGAAGCAACAAAGAAGTAGACTTATTTCAAACTACAACGTACAAGCAGAGTACTTTAAGTACTGGTTATGGAAACTGTGAAGTTCATGTAAAATTGATCCATGAAGAATGAAATTTCTTACGTTAATTAGCCTCACTGCTGTATCGGCACCAATTACAAAAGCACTGCCAGGAAAAAGTTCGGCCTTCTTATAAAAATAAGGCTGATTGGATATAATTACTGTCTTTCCTGCCATGGAAGTAGAGAAGTCATTACACTTAGAAATTTAGGTAGCATATTAAACATTAACAGAGTACTAAAAACAGTTTTAATCCCTGAAGAGAAACAAAACTTGAACCCTATTTGGCATTAACAATGCCAAATATTCATTGCTTCAAACATGCTATAATGAATTTAGTAACCCCCCCTTCGCTTTCCTCTCTCTGAGAAGTGTATGGCACATGTACCAAACAAAATAAAAGTGCTACATATGGCTATTTTCCACAATGGAAGAACATCAATCTACATGCATACACAATTTGAGCAGTATGGTACAACAGAAAGCCCAGAACCCATTTGATGGAAATAAAAATGGAAGCAGAGTCCCATTCATAAAGTCGAAGATGAAATGATATCTAAGAATCTTATGCACTTCGAAGTTAGGATAAATGCATTCTTAATACAGAACATGGACAAGGAAAAAAGAAACTCACCTGCCTCTTGAAATTGCTTGACGCGTTCTTTGATCTCAGACACTGATAATGGAGGTTTATCTGCATTGACTGCAGATATTTCAAAGCATGGATACCCACCACCACAAATGCTGCATAGATACGCTGTTAATGATGTGAAATCTTGAATGAAATTACCAAGAAATGAAAATAAATTTAAATGAATCACCCTACATAATATGATATTAATTTAAAAATATATAATATAATATAATATTGATATTTCCTGGTGACAAATATTCACTTTTAAATAGAACAAGTTATTCCAGGACCAGATCCTCTCTAATCACTTTACCACTGCACAAAATCTTATCTCCTCATTATATAATTTATTATAAAACACATTTCCATTTTAAAGGTGAGGTATGACAAAATTTACAGTGAGATAATTAAAATTGACCAGAACAAGCTTTTTGAAAAGAGTCTGGGAGGATCTACTTCCGTTTATCATCAATATGACAAGCATATTGAAATAACACCAATACAAATTGGAATTGAAGAGTCCATTTTAGTTAGTAGTCCATTAGTTGAACAACCTATTAAAAATAACTAATTTTTAATATGAACATCATGAGTTTAAGTACCTAGTGGCAACTTCCATGAGCTTGAGATGACCATCATGTAATGGATTAAAGGAACCGGGCAGTATTATTTTCCTTTCTGCTGGTGTGTCTGGAACCAAAAGATAAAAAAAATATCCATAAGAAAGTTGAATTAATTGTAAGTATTAAGATCGATTCTGCTGAAAGGTTTTATCATACCACTTGGAGATGAATAGATTTTAAAGCATATTTGACCATTTATAAGTTGTTCTAATTCTTGATCTTCAGTGAATTGCTTTTCATATTCATCACATACATCTGGTTCACTCAACACGGAAACATATGTTGCTGGAACTTTGCACACATTTGCAATTGACTAGAACCAGAACAAGGGAGAGAGCAAAAAAAGTAAGACTTTAAAACAAATCTGAAGTAACTAATAAATTAAAGTTTCGCTTCCAAATATTCCAATTCTCATACGAGATCTCCAATGTGTTGAGCAGTCAGAAAGGGGTCCAAAAGCTAAGAAGATCTTCATCAATGGGCTATAAGTAAGCAATCATGTTAGTGGGTTTAACACCACATTTGGACCCAGAAACCTAACACAACGAGTCTATGACTCTTCCCACTTGTATACTCTTCACTTAACCCATTATTTATTTACCAAAGTAGGAATTCAATTATTCAACACTCACTTGAATTTCCAACTCAAAGTTCTTACTTCTTATAATAATAATAATAATAATATAATAATAATGAGAAGAAGAAGAAGAAATAAGAAGCAACATTAACAACTTTTCTTCGCACCTTGAGCAAAAGACAGCTAGAAACTTTGTCCTCTTCTTCTCGAGTACGAAGGCCCTAAGATAGAATAGTTGACAAGACAAACAAATATAAATATATACATAAATACTATTACATAATTATCACATATTTAGCATCAATGACCTCTATTAGGTTTGACTTAATTCCACTCGATTTCCCTCCTGCTTAAGAAATAAAATGAACATCCATCGATGTTTATATTGTCATTACACCTACCTCCCCTAACATTAACTAACAATTCATATTACATTTACCCCTTGTTTACAAAACCCCATGGGAGGTCCATGAAACTAACTAATAATAATACTCAACTTGCCACACACAATCACCACAAAATTGGCATTGGATCAACAAACCACAAAATTCAGCTCACCGTCAAATCTAGAAGACATTGCCCACAACCCATCCACCAGACCCGCCACTTCACAATTCTGAGTGGCGAGTGGACCATGATGGCTGGTTGAGTTCTGTGGTGAGTGGCTCCATTGCCGAGTCACGGTCGCTTTGGGTAATGAGTTGAGTGTGATGGTGGGCTGTGTTATGTGACCAGTGATTCTGGTACTCATTTGCAGTGGCTCTCGGTAGCAAGTTGAGGCTAACAGTTGAGTTTTATTACGGGTTTCATTGCACTCCATTGAGTTTTTGAGATATCACTTGTGATACCCCTCAAAACAAGGGGTATAATGTTAACAGTAGTAAATGGCTTACGAAATGAGTGTAATTCCTTAAATAAGAGGAGCATCAAGTGTAACGAAGTCAAACCTCAAGAGGGTCAATATAATTCAGAATAAAAAATGAACAAAGAAGAGGATAATAGTACCTTAGTCAAGGTCACTTTTGATACCCAAAGTCGGTCAGCTGTCCTTGTTGACATATAAAATCTATAAAAGAATGCAGTCAATACAATTTTGTATTATCTTATTTTTAGACACGTAAAGTTTAATAAACAATCCTGATAATTTCAGACCAAAAGAATGCAGTAGCCTCTCTTCTATTCATATTCCAACAAAAAATGATTACAAAACCAAAGCATGTTATAACTTAACCTAGCCCTGTTCTCATCACAAGTAAGATTCACCTATTGTTAGTTATCCCAGGGTTAGTCCTGACTTGGTTTTCTAAGACTTGGTTTTGTAAGACTAGGTTGAGAAAGTGAGCTATTGCCATAAACAGGAACAGAAGAATCCTATGGGTACATACCCCGGGTATAACTTGTTTAAATGGAATTGGGAATCAACAATGGCAACAAGCCTGTGGATATGGAAGTAAATTTACACTAATGCGGGAATGGGATTTATTGGCCAATGAGTCACCTCTTCAGAAGTTAAAAAAAAAGGCGGCTCAGTGCACAAGGCTCCCACTTAGTGGGGTCTGGCAAGTGTAGATGTACGAAATCTTATGCCCTTACCCCCACAAGCAAAGAGACGGTTCCCAAGAGTTGAACTTGTGAGATTACTGAAAAGATTATGTATATGCTGAAACTGAATAACACAATGGGATTCACTAACTATTTCTTTGTAGATAATGTCAAATTAGATTATACCTGTGTTCCCCGTGCTTGGGACGTGTGCTGGCCAAGGAGCCAGTGAAGCCCACACCAACAACAGGGGATCCTAATCAACAGGTAAATGCAAACCACATTAGTTGATATTACTCCATTTTCCACAGCATGCACACAATAGATGCAAAGCATACATTTGGCACAACACTGAAACTATGACATTTTAATTACTAAGAAGTAAGCACTATCAAAGACCAGAAGTAATAAAATGCATAAACTAGATTTAGAAGAGTGACCTGGTGTAGAGAGCTTAAGAGCACGATTGTACGCCAATAAAGCCATGTCTTCAGCAGTCTGCTGGCTACAAAACTGGGTTGGAATCTAGAAGAATACAAAACAATGACAAAATAAGAAAAATTGAAAATTGTTTTTAGATAAAGAAAGAATTGAAATTGAAATAAACAGGATGAACCTTAGAGAGTAAGTTAATCATAGAGATCCTGGAGTAAGGAAACAGAGTTTCAAGGACAGTATTTGAAGCACCAGGAACTGATATCAACCAACCCACAATCTGATCACATCACATAACAGTTCAATAATACATCGAATTATGACCATTATCTCAATAGTTACATAATTCTCTTACCGCAATCGAAAAAGAAGAAGAGAGAGAGAGAGGAGATAGAAAAAGAAGAAGAGGAAGGAACCTGCGAAGCTCCACCAGCGAGATAAAGGACGGCTTGAAACGGAGAACGGTGTACGGCGTCTACTGTTGTTCGGATGAAACTTTCCATTACTTTCGATTCACCCATCGCTGTTCATAGGATTTCGCTATTCGCAACAACAGACATCGCTAACATGGGACACAACAATCTCAAACGACAACCTCCTTCGCAATGAGAGGTTCGTAATGCTCTTTACTTTCTAACCATATTTTATTTAAAAGATATATAACCTAATTATTAAAATTATTTAATGGTTTGTCATATAAATAACTATTCCGCTAAAGTTTCGAATAATTAATGTATCACTCGAAAATTATAAATAAAAAAATCAGTTGCAAACCAGTTTTGACCTAAGACGGCAAAATATAGTTTAAGCGATATCAACCATAATTTCTGATTTTGATTTATTACTGGTATAGGGGTTGGTTCATCAGTTGTGGACTCTATGGTTTGTGAGTGTAATTTTTAGATATTTTAAGTTTTCAAGATTATAATTTGAAATGAATATTTTATGTTATTATTTTAAATAAAATAATAAATGGGACACTTTGAAATTCAGCACAAGCAAATAGTAAACGAAAATGTTTTATTTATATTAAAATATTGATATCAATTCATGTTCTTTTATTGTTTTTTTACAAATAATAGGACTTATAACAAAATATCATTTGGAAGGATAAATCATGTTTAGCTATATGTTTGAGATTTTTTATAGCATGTTTGAGATTTATTTAAATTGTGTTTTAGGTACATGGTTAACAAATATATATCTGAAGTTTTTTTAAGCATGTTTGAGTGGATTAATTATAATTAACTTTGAGATTGAGGAAGAAATGAAAATTTAATCTTTTTCCATTTATCTCAAGTTCATCTAAGTTAATACATTAGCACAACAATTTATGTTATTTTATGAACTAAAGGTACAATTTCAAATTCTAAAAACAGTTATTTTGGTAAGAAGGTTGCATAGAATAAATTTACCTTCCTCAAATCCTACCAAGTAGAAGACTTTAAATTATACAACAGTCGTATAAAGGTAGCAGTTGGTTTGTTTAGCTTTCTGCTTATGGTAATCATCTTTACAAGTTACAGTGATTCTTTACCATTCATCAAATGTGTATTGATATAGTCATACAGAGAGTATCATATAAGAACCTATGTACATAAAACTACATTAATTCAGACTCAAGGATGCGAGCAAATTATTCCTATAGACTCTAGAATTGTATAATTTCTATCACTATATCTTTGATAAGTTCTACCCTTCACTTCTATGGTTAGAAAACAAAAATGTTCCAACTTCAACTTCGTGCTCCAATGCACAAAAAGTCTGATAAATTCTTTCAACTTCATGCTCCTGCTTGGAATTTAATAATCAAGCATGGCCAAAGATGGATATATTCGATGAAATTAATGGTGTACATCACTTGTCATGACGGGTAAGAAAATCAATTATACAGGGGTACACCTGCATCCGAAATATGCATAGAATAAACATCAACAAAGCAGTGCTTAAGTGAACAGTTAAAAATATAGAGAATGTGTCAAAAATATCATTGATATGAAAGAAACATGGTAAGAGTGGAGGAGAAAACTGATGAGAATGGATAAAGTGGAGGGAAGGCCATGCATAGAATAGAATAGAAAGCAGGGAGAAAATTAATGTGTGGGACACCCAATAAGGCCATAACCAATTAATTGATGCTATTCTTTTTTCAACAATTTTCTGATAAAAAAGGGAGACTCGGTGCACGAGGCACCCACTTAGTGTGGTAGATATGCAGTCTTATCCCGCAAGAGGAGAGGTTGTTTTCGGGTTTCAACTACTTCTGATACTTTCAAAAAAATTAATAATAACAATCAAAGGGTCGTACCATTCTTCCTCCAACCAAATCATAATGAGCATAATTTGGGCCCCCAGGTTTTCCAAAAACTTTATAGGTAACCAGGTGCTTAGGAATCAGCTTAATGGTGTCTGTACCAAAAAAGGAAAACTTGTGAGGACATTTGCTTTTTGAAACAACGGGCAAATAAACGATCTACATCTGCGATTGAAAAATACCTTCCACAGCTTCAGGGGGACAAATCAGATCCTGGTCTCCAGCAATAGCTAAGGTAGGGACATTAATTTTGTGTATATGGTCCTTGTAAAAAAAGGTCCCATCCCTGTTACACAAACCACCCTCTTGAAATGCAGTTGTGAGCTGCAAGAGAAGTTTAACTGGTACCGTACCTACCAGTTGTAGTTGTATCATACAAAAGATCAATTACAAAAACCTATACAAGTGAGTAAATAATTTGCTTAACTTGAATAAACAGTTACAAAGCATATATCAGTCTTAGTCCAGAGTAAATAAATATGGTACTTGCCGATTGGAGCAAAAGTGAAAATATCCAGAAAGTACAACTAGCAGGATTACAGCATTTCTAAGCAAATTAAATTCGATGAAACTGTTAAACCAATCAAATGCCAAACCACCACTACTCGCTTTTATATCATTCCTTAATAGTTGAATATATTACCCTCCTATCCAAGTCTTAACCTAACCTTTTGTTATGAAAGAAGATGAATTATTTTGTTTTTTTTCAATAGCCTATTCACCGACTCCACCAAGTGGGGTTAAGGCTTGGTTGTTGTTTGTTTCACTAGCCTATTAATCTTAGCATATGCTTATATGAAGTCGCATCAGTAATGCTGATCCATCTGTAATATCCTCTGTCAAGATTCTGCACAATAAAAATGTGACCTGGAAATGATAACTATCATGTAAGCATTAGAAAGAAGGGCATCTTAAATCGAGCTTGTAGCAAACAGTTGGAAGACAAATGGCATGTGAAACTCCACGGTCTAGTCCATACAGTAAGTAGTATTAAATCCAATGGTGGAGATTTCAGCTCCAAATTCTTAATGACAAGTCCCTTCAACAAATGGATTGAATTTCAATAACCACTGAAGAAAAGTGAAAATAGTTTGCAATTTCGCAACACAGTTGTTAAATGAGAGCCCACAGACTGATTTTCAACTACCGGTTCCAAAATGAAGTCTACTTTCTAGACCACGCTATCCAACATGGCAAAGAAACTGAATCCCAAGAGTCACAAAAGTGCACACTATAAGCAAGCCCATTTTACCTTTGTGCCAACTTTTAACTTAATTATGATGAATGGGGAGCAAGAGCAACAAGGACCAAACTCCTGAACACTTAATCATAGAGGTCTGTTTCCATGTCAAAGAACCAACACTCCTAAAAACTTAAGGTATGAGGTAGAGGCACATGCATAATTTTATATCTCTAACAAATAGAAATCTTACCGAAGCTATTCATGACCAGCCTTTTTAATAAATCTGGATCCATCATGCCCTCAGCTGAAATAAAAGAATTTAACCATGACAGTACATATGGTGGACGAGATGAAAGAGGATGAGCTGCTGCCAACAGTGCCCCTAAAGGAACAACTGGGACATTCAGAGCCTGAGCAGGATCTGCCTGTTAATGACCAAATTTAGTCCTTCAATAGAGACTATACTAAATCTACGTAGGAATTAAGCACAAACAAATAAACCATCCACTTACAAGAGGTATGAGTAACTTTAAAGTTGATTTGGATGATGTGTAGTCAAGAGATGATGCCAGTGTAACCACTGCAGCCAGCCTGGGGTCTTTTCCTTCAAAACCTTCAATAAAATGTGACATATAAATTTACATATTTATTTTATACAAATCTAAGAACTTGAGCATATAAACAAGTCTGCAATGTAAAGGGATAATGCTACCTAACAACTCTTAAAAATAATGCTCCTTAACAACCTTATTTTACATCTCTATGCTTACTAGTAAGAAATGCTATTCTACGTTGACAAAGATTTAAAGTTGTTTTCATAGTTTAAAAACTATGAGTTTAGAATATAAAGGTTATATTATAGAATCTAGAGGGTGGAAAAGGCTTTGGAATAATGGTATTTTCAATACCAAAGTTGTCACATGAAATTTCTTCCCAGAGTAAATATTGGACGATTATTCTAAAGTCTTCATATCTAAAGACAAACTGAATAGACTATAAAAAACAACAAACTGAATAATGGTATATTTGGTCAACCCAGCAGCTATAAATGAACACGACCACGATACCGGCCTACAACAGGACTTTCCACATCCAAATACTACAACATTCCCCCCCACAGTTAAGGATTGTTTAGACATTGTAGTTTAGATTATCACAAATGTTAAACAAAAGAGTAAAAAATAAGAACATGATAGCAAATCAAATAAATTGACAGTACGGAAAGCCGAGAACTCACCAAACCGTGACAGCATTGAGTAAAGCAGGATACCACCCATGGAATGTCCAATTGCAAGTAATTTACCGTCTTTCGGTTTGCTTTCTTTCATTATGTACTCTATCTGTAAAGATAAAGTAAAATGGAGAAGTCATATAAGGGATATTAATCTTCCATTCTTCCTACAATAACAGATAAAAGAGAGGAGTTGCAAACAATGTAATTGTTAATCAGTGTCAAAAAAATAAAAAGGAGTGATTATATAGCTTTCCAACATGATATGATGTCACCTTACCACAGCAGGAACGTCTTCTTCCAAGTGATGATCAAAGTCCCAATCATACTTCACCGTCAAGTCAAGTTGCTTCTGAAAATCGTCTATTGTCGAATTAAAGCGAGTTTGTAGATCAAATAATGGGGGAGTGATACATAGCTGACTTTCCTCAATACTATTTACTAGCCTTTGATGCAGCTCAGTTATTTGACTAGTAATACTAGAGTTTTGCCTTGTTTCCAACAAAGTTGAAAGCTTTCTGCTTATGTCATTGTACTGTTCATATAATGGAGAACCCACCAAAAGGTTTGAAATCTGATCAAGCAATTTGGTAGACATGACCTTGGGTTGACTTTCACTAAGAAACCCATAAACCCTTTCTGACAAGCACTCGAAAGTCTCTGTCAACCTTGTCACTAATTCTGATTCATCCCAAACACTACCTAACCCAGTTAGGTCTCCCATGTTATTCAATTCTTTTTTTGAAGCTACAGCTCCATCAGTTGCAATCTCAGAAGCAGCTTCCATTTTTTCAGATATTGCACGGGCAGACTGTTCGATACCCTTGGAATTTGAAGCCTGGACATTGGCTGCACTTTCTGAAGCAGCTTCCATTTTCTCAGATATTGCATGGGCAGACCGTTCCATATCTTTGGAATCTGAACCCCGAAGACTCAACCCAGCCCCCCGTACTTCAAGAATCCAAGTTTCAAATCCCTGGCCAGACATGTAACGTGCAAATGATGACTGCAGTATATAGCCTGTGTTAGTTGGAAGTTTGATAATATAAAATTAGAAAGAAAAAAAAATGAAATACTCGTGAAAATATAAATAACCAGCTCTAATGTAGGAAAAAGGCATCATTAATAGCTTAAATATACATTAATTGCATAAAATAATATAGAGAAAAATGAAATTGAGAAAAACTGAACATAAAATAAAAAGTTGCATGTTAATTGCATTATTTAAGGGAATAGGCATTCAGAATTTTGGTACTTACTATCAAACTCGAATTTAAAAAAATACAGAAGTATCAAAACTCAAAAACCTACATTTTCTACATTCATAAAGATCGCTATCATGCTTTAAGATCTTTGTATTCATAATGCTACAGAAAAATATTATGGTGCAAAAAAAACAAGGATTAAACATGGCAGTACCCTCGCATGGATAAACAGATACACATAAAGAATAAGGCATACCATCAATTCAGAGAAATGAAAATTTTGATTAGCATACCTCCAAGACTTGTTCATGTTGAATAATCAAAATGAACACCGAATAAAAAATTTAACTTTAGGGTTGACCTTGCCCACTGAACCCCATAATTTAACTTGAGGCAAGTTTACCAGCAGAAGCAAATCATCCATATATCAATAATGATAAAATGCAAGCACCAACAAACATTGAGATAAAAATGAAATGAAAGAAAACTTGCACAAGTAAGCTGAAAACGACAAACTATATACATTTATTTGAATACCAAGTTTTAGACCTCATATGTAATTTAATACAGAATACATTTATTAATATCACTTAATTTTCATCTCCTTTATATAAAATTAAAAAAAAAAAAACAGTGCATGAGACTTTCACTTAGGTCTTGTTTGGAGTGGGGCTTCAGAGGGGAAGGGAAGGGATGGCTTTGAAAAGCATTCCCCTTGTTTAGGAGTTGGATCAAGGAGAGTGAAAGGTTTTGGAGGGTTTCTCAAAACGTCCAAAACCCGTGTCTATTTTTGAAGTTCCCCAATTTGGATTTTTTAAGATAAAATGTCAAAATAACTAAATATGTTTAATAATAATATATAATTACATTTTTAATGGAAAATAAAAAATATTCTTACATTATCATTAGTTTACCCTCCTTCATCTAAATTTCATACTTTGACGTTAAAGAAACATTAGACATCTTCAACAACAAATAAAATCTTCATATTATTTTATAATTTATTATAATTCCCTATAAAATAAAAATAACATATATTTTTTCTCAAAATGACAAACATAATACTTATTCTTATTTGTTACTACAACATCTACATCTCTAGTCACTTTCCTTTGCCTAATAACAACCGAGAATTATTCTCAATTAAGAACAAAAAGCAAAAAATAAGAATAGCACACTGAATAACAGAATAAGAATGTTCTTATTCCATTAAGAACAACTACTACTCTTCCTTATATATAATAGAAGCACACAATGCAAAATTTAAGAAAAATGGTACCCCAGGGGAAAGGTCGTATCCAATGGCATTGGTTCCCATTCCTGGTAAGAGCAATAGCGGGTGATTCCTTGGAGGTGCCTATCAAACAAAACAACAAGTTTTCTTAGAAAACGAAATCAAAATAGAAGTGTTAGCAATTTGAATGAAGAGTTCAAAAATCAATACTCAAACGAACTTAACCTTCGAGTTTGAGGGATGTTACCTGAGGACAAGGGTGGTAGCGCCAAAGAGCAACCTTCCAATCGGAATTGTTGACGGAGACATAGTGAAGCTCGTCGGCGGTGCAAACAGAGGGCTTATCGGCGGCGCCGGTGGAGAAAGACCTGAGGCGGAGAGGCGACCTGGGCGGCGGAAAAAAAAGGCTACATGCGGTGGCGCGTGGGAATGAATGGGTGGTTGAAGAAGAGTGTTTGTAAAAAATGGAGAGTGATAAATCGGATTGAACTGTTGCCATATTAGGAAAGAAAGGAAAAAACTGAGAAACACTGTTTTTGTTTTCGTTTCTTTTGCTAATGTTTTTTGCTTTGTGGATAAAGATGTAAGTGGAGTTTGTACTTTTTCATTATAAAATGTTAAATCTATAATGGATTTGTTTATAAAATTATTAAATAAAATGGATATATATTTTCTTGCTGAGTTTTTTCCACGTGGAAGAGTTATCCATTTGTATAATTTTATTACACATATCTTCGGCAAGGGATTTTAACCAAAAAAGGTTAGGTTTGGATATAGTAAGAAGATATTTTATATTTTTTCTTCATTTGCTTATATTAAAGCTTTAATTATATCTATTTGTTATTGATGTTATAAATTAATGATCAATAATTCATACTAACATTATAATTTTATAATATATTTTTATGCTATATGCAACTTAGTTTTAATAGTAGACATAAGTTAATAGATAAAATAAGTTAATATATATTACTTATAATGTAGGTATTTTTTGTATTGTAAGAACATTATTTATATATCATTTATCAATGGCTATTTTTACAATCACATCACTTATATCTTAATCAATTAATCATCATGTACCAACAAAAAAATCAATTAATTATCAATTTTTAAATAAAAGTAAAATACAAAAATATTAATATATTGTATAAAAAATATAGAGTGACAATACATTTCAGTTCCCAATTTTTTAAAGTTACAAATTTTGTCCTAATAAATTTAAATTACTATTTTAGTTCTCAATTTTTGCAACGTAGAATCATTATAGTTTTTTTCTTCACTCGTATGTTAATGATAATAGAATTGTTCACGTGATACGTTGAGTGTTATTATAGTCTTGCATGGTGATTTTACATCAGAATATTTTGTATACTCTATAAAACAACGCTCTTTTATCTCTTAAATTTTAAAAAGAAAATATTGAAATGATGTCATTTTCTTGAGATGATAACATGTTAAGCGTGAAATCGTTATATTAACACTTAGTGTGCAATTAATATAAATTATGTTTTTAGTTTCAGTTTAGAAACTATGAGATTATAATTTGTTTATATTTGAGTACTTTAGTTGAAAACTAAATATAAATTGATCTATTTTGTTTGATAGGTAGAAACATTGTTTTTTACATATTAAATTATAGAGAATGACATGAAGTTATTTGTTTATGTTATGATTATTTCGGTTGTTTTTTACACTAATTTTTAAATATAATATTTTTTAATATTTACCATCATATATATTTATACTATAGATTTCTAGTATTGCAAAGCAAAGGTTAAAAAAATATTAAAACCAATAAATAAAGAATAAGTTATTTATACAATTACACAAAATAAA
This sequence comes from Lupinus angustifolius, assembly GCF_001865875.1. NCBI lineage: Eukaryota > Viridiplantae > Streptophyta > Magnoliopsida > Fabales > Fabaceae > Lupinus > Lupinus angustifolius. Next base: position 7,012,720 of record NC_032016.1, read on the forward strand.
TAATACAAAAATATCAAGTTTTATACAAATAATTTAATAAGTTATGGTAATGATGTGGAGAATTATGAAGTATAGTGGAAGAGTAAAAAAGAGGAGAAAGATAAAGTTATGATATGGTAAAAAGGAAACTAGAAAAATAGACTAACAAAAAATAAACCAACCTATAATTTTGACTTATTTTAAAACAAAACTAAGTTTATAGTTTCATTTGATTGCTAAATATATATAATTTATTTTTTCAACTTGTTTTTTAAAATATAAACAAAATCTACAACATTAGATGATGGGTGAAGACAAAATAACTATTATAATTAAATGTCTCGATATCAAAATTTAAAGTAATTATCTATTTTGATCCCTCATCTTTTGCATGAGCACTAATTTAACCCCTAATAAATTTTAAGTGAAATTTTTGTTCTCAATAAATTAATGTCAAGTCACGTTAGTTTTTCCATCATCTTAATTCCTTTAATTGTAACAGATTTGTTTACGTGACACATTAACTGTTGACGTGACATTTTATAGATGATCTTATGTATACAAGTCTCACTTTATCAAGCGAGAGTTTTTTTAAATTCCCTCACAAAACGACATCATATTTTTAAAAAAATTATTATAACTTTTTTAATAAAATAAAAAAATTTAAAAATATTCTCTTCATCTTCTCCATAATTTCATCCAAATCCTTCATCTTACCAACATCTACATCTTTTTCCTTCTCACACTAGTTCATCATCCCTCATTTCTAAACCCAACAATCATTTCAAAACATTATTAATTGCTATTATTTCTTTTTTGCTTCGTCATTTTCATTCTTTCCATTGGGTGCCCATTTGTAAACATAAACATATTTATGTAGGTTATAAATAAAAGAATAAAATGCATCTTCCCGGAAGGAGAAGCCTCTTTCAATATATAACCCAATGAAAAAGAAAGAATCTTGTAACAATGAAAGCCGCAAGAAACTCCACAATCGAAACAACACAGTTGATTTACCGTAACTTCTCCTTGACCACTTCTGCTACTTTTTCTATACAGTGACTCACTTTATCATTTACCTAAAAGCACTAATGTTCACACACTTATATCATAAGCTATTACCAACCTTCTTCTACTTTCATATATTTCTTAAATATCCACATATTTCTTAAAAATAACTTATGCTTGATGATATGGGCTAATTGTACACCATCCACTAGATGTCACCCTCAACATGTCACATGAGTAAATCAAACATGTTACTGTTAATAGAGCTGAGACGAAGCAAGGACTAACATGACTCAACTTGAATTTGTTGGAGACAAAAATGTCGAGACTTTATGAGGAAGATAAAGGATCAAAATGGATAATTATCAAATATTGATGTGAGATTGAGGAAATGAGAAAAATCTGAGAAAATTACAGTATCAATCTAATTCTACTTGGGGTCATGATTTGACAAGCCCAGGGAAATGTTTTTGTGAGCTCTGAACCCAACACCCAATTCTCTTTCTCGTCGAACCATCGTCCGCAACCATAACCAAAAGCCTTCGTCGCTGTCTCTCTCTCTCAACAATGCATAGTGATAATGGAGTTGAAGTGAAGAGAGTGTTTACTGGAGTAGGATGCAATAGAATAGTCAACAACGTTTCATGGGGTGCTTCTGGTTTTGTCTCTTTTGGTGCTCATAACGCCGTTGCTATTTTCTCCCCTAAGGTCCCTTTTCTCTCTCTCTCTATCTCTCTTATTTTCCTACTTTGCTCTTTTTTTCATTTACCCTTTTATCTTTTTCGTTTGTTTTCACAGAGTGCTCAAATTTTGACTACTCTTCCGGGACACAATGCAGTTGTTAATTGCACTTACTGGCTCCCAACTACTAAGTTCTTCTTCAAAGGTGCCCTCTTTCTCAATCTCTCATTCACTTCAATTCTTCAAGATCATGTTTTTATTGCTGTAATATAAAATTTGACCCTTTAGATTTATTTACTTGGATTAGGCTAATTGACTAAACAATTTAATTAGATGTTTATTCAATTAGATTTTATGATGTAAGCTAAAAAAAAGTATATTTTTCTTAAGCTTTCTCCTAGACTTAATGAAATAAGTTAAAAAGAGCTTTTTTGTAAGCTATTTCTGTGTGTTTATTTTCTTAAGTTCCCATAAAGTTCAAATAAGCTCTACATGCTCTTCCAAATGTACCTTTATTTCAATGTTAACAAATGCGATTAATGACTAGTACCTCTCTTATACAGTGCAGCGAAACAGTTGGAGCAGCATTATTTGCTATCTAGGGATGCATATGGTGTTATTATTTTGTGGGAACTGTCCCTTGTTGATGGGAAGGTATAGTATGTTCTTCTCTCCCCCTCCCCTCGGAATGTTATTCAGTTAACTACAATATACAATTGTCAGTTTTGAAGATTTTATTTACTGTTTCTTGCATTTTTCTCTTTGATCTGTTCGTAGTGGAGGCAAGTGTGCCGATTGCCACAATCACATAAGAAAGGTGTTACTTGCATTAATGGAATTCTGGTTTCTCAAAATGAGGCATTGTTTGCATATGCTTCCTCAGACGACAGTGTTTGTTTATGGGAAGTGGTATTTTCTCTGGCAAGTGGAGGTAAGCCCTCATTCACAATAACAATGAACTCGTTTACTGCGAATCTGTGATCCTGTGTTTCTACTAGCTGCATTAATTGAAATACGTTACATAATTTTAGGTGAATGTAAAATATCATGTCTGGATTCTATCTCTGTTGGTTCTAAGTCTATGGTAGCCTTATCATTGGCTGAATTGCCTAGAAGTAATGTGCAATTAGTCCTTGCAATGGGAGGATTGGATAATAAGATTCATCTTTACTGTGGTAGAAGGACAGGAAAGGTTTACTATTTTTGTCTCCATAACTATATATTATTATCATGAGCTTTCTGTTTCTTTAACTCTTAACATAAGTGTTGAAGTTATTTTGTTTACTTCATTTTACACATGAGTGCAGCTTGTACAGGCATGTGACCTTAAAGGGCATACAGATTGGATCGGAATTTGGACTTCTCGTTACCTACAAGGATAAATGGGGAAGCAAACAATATTTTTCTGGTGAGTTCATCTCAGGATAAAGGCATTCGAATTTGGAAGATGGCACTATGTGGCTCTATGTCTAATGGACATGGCACATACTAGAAGGAAGAAATAAGCCTACCGTCCTATATAGAAGGTCCTGTACTTGTAGCTGGTTCATCCACTTTTCAAATATCCTTAGAATCTCTTTTAATTGGACACGAAGACTGGGTATATTCAGTAGAGTGGCAACCTCCTTTGGAATCCTTGGAAGGCGACGCATATTACCAACCACAAAGCATCTTATCTGCATCTATGGACAAGACCATGATGATCTGGCAACCTTAAAAAACTTCTGGTGTCTGGATGAATGTGGTCAATGTTGGAGAACTAAGTCACTGTGCTCTTGGGTTCTATGGTGGCCACTGGAGCCCAAATGGAGATTCAATTTTAGCACATAGATATGGTGGATCTTTCCATCTCTGGAAAAATGTTGGCAACGATAATTGGCTGCTTCAAAAGGTTCCCTCTGGTCATTTTTCAGTAGTGACTGATATTGCATGGGCAAGGTCTGGTGATTGCATGACCAGGTATTCCAAAATACATTGTAGCCACAAAAACTTTCCTATTGCTCAATAGTGACTAACTGACTGTTAATTTATGTCTTACAATTTTGTATGAGAAACATTTTAAAATTAAAGAACGGTTTTCATTCTGATGTTTGACAAGTTTAAGAATATTGACTATATGTATTTTTACTTTTAGAAGAGAGAAATTTAAGAAATGCCGCTTGTGTAATTGTTTTAGTTCCCACTTCTGGTGCATCAAATAATAACTGAGTCTTTGCTTGAATTTGTTTTGGTTCTCAAAATTAATGTTGTGATGTATAAAAATTGCAGACAACTAGAATTTTTGCTCCATGGAAAGTTGAGGCTTCTCTCAGTGTTTTGGCATGAAATAGCTCGCCCTCAGATTCATGGTCATGATATAAATTGTATGACAGTTGTTCCTGGGAAGGGGAATCATCGTTTTGTCAGTGGAGCTGATGAAAAAGTCGCCAGAATATTTGAAGCCCCGTTATCATTTTTGAGGACATTAGATAATGCCACACTGCAGATGTCTTATTCTGGTGATGATGTCCTGACAGACGTTCAGATTTTGGGTGCAAACATGTCTGCTCTAGGACGATCACAGAAACCTATTTATGTTCAAGGTCAGTTATTGCGTTGAAAGTTGAAAGTTATAGTGATGTGAGACATAGCAGTCAGTTCTTGAGATATTGTCAAATGTTGATGCTGTCTCTCTAGCTTTAGTAATGAGTGCCTGTTGGTATTAACGTTGATAGCTTGGAGCCCTAGTCTAGTTGACTGCTATTGAAATTGAGACTAAAAAAGATAGAGCCACTGGTCGAGGCTAAAAAGGGATGCAATTATTTAACAAGATAGATTATAGTTGCCGGTAGTTTATTTTTCTGGATAGTTGGGTAAATTGTTCCCAACAAACAGTTCATTTCTCTGAATAAATGGGTAATTTTCCCAAGTGGTTAAGTTAATTAAATCATTCATTATTAGCCTGGATATAGCTACTAAAACATAAATGTTGGCATCTTTATGCAGCAGTTTTTAAGTCAAGTGCTATGGTTTACATATTCTGATATATCTTATCTTAGTATTTAGATTTACTGCTTGTAACAAGCGTATGCATAAAAGTCTGATAACAGGTCAATTAATTCATAGCATTCTGCCTAATTTAAAAAAAATCATGTGGTTTTGTTTGTTCCATATAGTATATATTCCCTATTGTGGCGTTCATGTAAACCTGCTTCAGTCCATCCCATGGTCATTCTACTTCTTGGCTTTCTGAACAGGGCCTTGAACTTAGAAAGGTGAGCCTTTGACCATTTTTGACAGGTTAGAAATGTGAGTCTAGAGTAAACTCCATGATTTCTCACAGGTTAGAAATAAAGGTACATTGTTTTTTCTGATGCAACTGTCAAGATAAAGGTGCATATTGGGTGTTAGATTATGATGTAACCGTCCCTTAAATTTTTGTTTTAGTAGCTAGGGCTCATTGCCTATGTAATTGGTTGTCTGTCTATCCTATCGGGGATATTTGGCCTACCCCAGAGTTGGCTGATGTCATAGAATAGGAAGTTAATAAACTTCAATACCTTGTTTCATTCTATTTTCATATGTCGAGATTTAACTTTTCAAACAATTATAAATCAGTTGTGGGGTGTTGATCTTTTAAAAAAATTATAATTTTGTGTGTTATTCTAATGCAGCTATACGTGAGGCTCCCGAGAGAAATGGGATTGATGGTCTTGACACCCTTGAAACTATTCCAGATGCAGTTCCAACTGTGTTCACCGAACCACCAATTGAAGATCAACTGGCTTGACATACACTCTGGCCCGAATCACATAAATTATATGGTCATGGAAATGAACTATTTTCTTTATGCTGTGACCATAAGGGTGAGCTTGTTGCTTCTTCCTGTAAGGTATGTGGTATCAATCTAGATGTACACCTGCATAATTTGACTCCATAAATGGTGCTACTTATATTGAAATCATCTGTGATAGTAAATCTCATGACTTGAGGGACTCGATGCTGCTTATCGTCATTATTTCTTCATTCCAATGCATTTTACCATCATTGGATACATGTTTACTTCAACCTAGTTGGCTTTATGCTTCAATGCATATTGATATGTAATTTGGTAATAACCACATTTTATGCATTGCAGGCCCAATCTGCATCTGTGGTCTAGGTATGGCTTTGGGAGGTGGGCTCATGGAAATCAGTTGGTCGGTTGCAGTCCCACAGCCTGACAGTGACACAAATGGAATTCTCACATGATGATAACTTTCTTTTGGCCGTCTCAAGGGATCGACAGTTCTCCATTTTTACAATTACAAGAACAGGTAGACTGGTTATCATCATTTATAGGATTCTGGCATATGCATTTGCATTTTTTCTTCGACCAAAATCCTAATTCCTAATCACCTATTTTTTATTTGCAGACACTGGTGGAATTAGTTATAGTCTTCTTGCAAAGCAGGAGGGGCACAAACGGATTATCTTGTCATGTTCCTGGAATCCACATGGTCATGAATTTGCAACAGGTTCACGAGATATGTCGGTGAAAATCTGGGCTGTAGAGAAAGGATCATCAGTCAGGCAGCTTATGACTTTACCTCAATTAGCCAGTAGTGTGACAGCTTTATCTTGGGCCGGTCTCCGTGATCGGAGAAATGATGGACTACTAGCCATTGGAATGGAAAATGGCCAAATAGAATTGTGGAGACTGTCTTACAATAGAGCAGATGATGGGAGTATCGCAGCACCAAGTGTGGCTGCTGCACTTGTTGTAAGGATAGATCCTTTTATATGCCATGCCTCTACAGTAAACCGTCTTGCATGGAGAAATAACGAGGAAGATCACACGAGTATGCAACTTGCTTCTTGTGGAGCTGATAATTGTGTAAGAGTTTTTGATGTAATTGTAGAATAATTAGATTATTTTCCCCTTCTGTTTTTATGCATCTGTAGAAATATTTTTCTATCCTTTATATTGGTGTGATTAGGAAAGTTTTTTTCTTTTCTTTTGGCTAAATAAGCATAGGGCTGTTTATGTTGTTTTAGAAGTAGTGCATGGGTCTAAGTTGACGATAAACAAAGGTGCTAGGCCAAATTTTGTAACATAAACATCTAAATTCACATTATTGAAATTTATTTACTTCCTTACCACTTGGTCACTTTCTCTTATTCTATCTAGCTTAGAATTTCAATATTCCACTATGGAACTCTTTTGTATTTGTTTTCTATTTTCACTCTCATTTAAGTTTAAGTTTAAGTTGATAAGTCCTTTGTTCACAGTCATATGGGTCTCTTCCCCATGTCTGTTATTTTTCATCATTGTGCACTAGTGTGATGAGGCATCAAACATCATGAACATGCTTTTGAGTCTCTGCCTTCTAATGTGTCTAACTTTAACCAACATTGTTGTGGATATTGGAGTTTCTACAACCCATGTCATTATCGGTTGATCACTTCTGGTCATTATTTCTAGAAATCAACTTGTGATAATGTTTAGAGGTCAAGGATCTGTTGTTCTAAACTGTGTTTCAAATTTTGTTTCGCATCAATGATACTAAAGCAAAAACAGAAAAAATAATAAATGTTTTATTTTTAATCGATATATCATGTTTTCATTGGTGGACGTGGTTTGAGACAGTTAATCCTTATTCGTGAGGTCCTGCCTTTTGATGAAAAAAAGTTGTTTTTGGATAAATAAGCAAAAACCAAATGTATGCTTTGCCAACCTACATGATCAATAATAGTTCATTGGGTCAGTTGAAGCTGATGATGTTTGATTGATTATAAAGCAAGGGAAAGGTGTGAAAGATTGGATATGTGAAAATGAAAAGAATTTTAGAGTTGCAACTTGCAAGCTTTATTCTCATCTATTATTATACATTTGTCATGAATAATAAACGTTCAGTTTATTCTTTCCTTTACTAATCTATATGTTCACTCAGAATATAGCAAATGCTTTACACTTCACACTGAGAGCATGTCAACGTGGGATGTTCATTATAACACAACTGGCAACTATGATGTTTCTTTTGTTCCTTTTTCATGGAAAAAGGAAAGGGAAAAAACACAGCTCAAAATATTCAGTGGGTCCTATGGTGGGTAACCCATTACTTAGTGCCCTCTACTTTGAGTGTTGAAATTCCACCAACTCATGAAATCTTGGGAGACAGCGAATCAAATATTGAACTAATGTCTCCTCGTTATGGAATTATGTCCTTGGAAGCAAAGGGTAATAGTTAGGAGTTTAAAATTTATCTTGTACAGATTATGAAACCTATCCGGATACTGATATGGTGATATAGTAATTAAGTCAATGACTCACTAGTTAAACTGCATATGAATGAATTTATATATGCATATATATTATGCTAATATTAATATTAAAAACTAATAAAAAACAGATATATACTAGTACTTAAATAGTTAAAACAAAATTATATGATTTTATGGCATATTATATTTTAGAAGTATAAACAGTTGTATGTTTGAAACTCCACAATAACATTTTAATAAAAAATAAGTTATTTTCATTAAAAAAATATAATTAATATTAAGTTCAATCGGTATGTAAAGTATAATTTAAATGAAAATTTTCTTGCATGATTAATTTTTGACAAATTTTGACCGATATGGTTACATGATAAGTATAGTTGTAATACCATATTGGATCAGTTCAACCAAGCAGTACAATACACTCTTTATATATATAATGTAAAATTAATTTATCATTCATAATAAGTTAATAATAATTAAATGTAAATAGTAGATGATTCACTAATTCGTCTAGAAAACTGTTACAATGATATGATGAGGTGCACGTGCACATACAAAATTACTCACATTTCTTCCATGCCATTGCAATATGGGTTTTCCAAGACCCATTCAAGTTCCCATAATTTGGAATGAAGGGAAGCGCTAGTCCACTATTTTGAACATTGAATGGAGGCTCCCTCGGTCAGCAATAATGCATCAACTATGTTCAATGCATCACAAGCATTCTCTCTATTTTTAAGCACAATTCAATTTATTGAATAGTGAGGGACCCTGAACTCCATTGACATTAAACACTTAGGGACCAAAAACCCTTTGACAATTGCTAGATATATTATATTTTTTTATAGGTGATCACCCAAAAAAAGATGATAATGTTAATAATTATCTCCATGACTTTGAAGAATGCATTATAAGTTTTTTGCAGAGTCAGCATCAATTACTTGGTCCTCGAATTAAGTCAGGGATGACATAATTTGAGTGTAGGCAGTGGCTTCTATAGTGCAAACGTGTAGCTGAATAACATTGTGATTTAAGGATAATTTTGTTTTTATATGAATCATATTTGTAACTACAATCGTGCAAGCAAGCTCATCTTACTCCTAACTTTTAAACCTCGTACGATTATTTTTCTTTATTAACCATTAACAAGTATTTAGTTCATATTTTGATATTTTTATTTATTATCAGATATATTTAACTATACTGCACAGGTCAAAGTTGGTACTTACTTTTCTTGATATTTCTAAAAGGATAATATAACATAATATTATAATTTTACCATCTTGACTCTGCATAGAAAATTTTCAAACTTGTTGTTTCTCATTAATGAACGAAGAATAAATAAGAGAGATGTAATAAATGATGTATAAAAAGTATTAAGTGTATAGAACGAAATAAAACCTCTAAATGCAGCTTATAAATGGACCAAAGGATACAAAACAAGAATGTAATGTACTAAAGTCACGTGAAATTTAGTAAAAAAAACAACATGCAATGTGAACTCTGTCATACAGGTTTTATATTTTAATCTTAAAGTTCACTATACGTTAAATTCTCCCATCATCAACTCTTTCGCTTTAATGGTTATCATAAGTTTGTCACTTGATCAAGAAATTGGCCAAGCTTCCTAAAGCGACAGCCTATGTTACAAGCATCCTATGATGTGTAAAACAGATGATAGTTAGTGTTCCTAGATATGCAAATGAGTTTAATATTTATACATTATTATTGTAAAGTTTCTTATAGAGTCAGTATATCCGACATATAACTGTTGTATGATATGTTGATACTGTAAAAACATTCCACACTGTTAGTATATATATATATATATATATATATATATATATATATTAAATCCTTTGAAAATCATGCAATTGAGCCAAAGTGAGAAAATTACAAAGCAGTGTTATGTTGTGTTGTACTGGGACTTTCATAATCTCTGCATCAATGATGGACTAATCCCCTGACTAACAATCAGGAAATACTCTTTATGAACACCAAAAAAAGTTGTGTTGGTTTGTAAGATAAATTTTTATAGAGCCATCACTCTGCACTGCCTTGAATGATCAGAGGATCCACTTGATCATCAAGTATCAAAAGGCATATTTTGCCTTTGAAATATGACTCTTGATACGATGTAAGGTGTAGCTTTCAGAGAAGGAATCAAAATCAAACTAGGCAATGACACTTTTTTCCGGTCATGGGCAACAAAACCTAATCAATAGTAATGAAAGGCCAGATTACCAAATGTTTTAATTATTCAAGACTATGCAAAAGTGCAAAATTGTGGTCCTTCCTGGCTGCAGTCGGATAATAAAGCAAGATTCCGAATGGCCACATCCATATTGCACTCAGCAAGGGAAGTTTTTCATGAACCACGGATCATATAACAAAGCAATAAACAATGTTGGCAAATTTATACGACAAACATTTCAGGAATTGAGATTTGAACTTCACAATACAATGTTTGAGACTTGACCTTTTACAGTATAATAACTTCTGGACCAATTTCATTTCCTATAAATTATGGCATACAAAGAAAGAGTACAAGATGATCACAATTTCTTATTTTCTCTATCGCAAATACTTACCGCAAACAAGTACCAAACATAGATGATAGAACTAAATATAGCATTTAAAGGAAAACCAAAGCCATTTCTTCAAAATTGTTTCATTTTCTCATGACTGGTTTATAATGGCTGCGAGGTTCTTATCTGTTGTTGCTTCATGCTGTCCGACGGATGCTGAGCAGAAACTTCTGGCATTGCAACAGCAGCAGCGGTCATGGTCTGGTACTGTGAAGGCATTGTGGGGGGCAGAGGTTGAGAGTAGTATATCTGAGCATGAGCAGGATCTGCATACTCATAAGCATAATTTGGAGGGGCAGCAGAATTAGGGGCAATGGACTGAGAAGGATGATGAATTTGTGAGTAAGCAACATATTGTTGCTGATGCTGATTAGCAGGAACATGAATTAATTGAGGGGCGCCTGTAGCTGTAGTTCTGTAGGCAGCTGCCGTCATTTCAGTTTTAGGCAGAGGAGCATTTCTAATGGGGTTGTAAGCTGCAGAAGGTTGAGCCGACATAGCAGGATTGGGCGGATTCTGGGGCTGGATGGCTGTGGCAGATTCACCAATATTAGCCTGTTGCATAGACAAATTGTAAGCTTGAGGCTGTCTTGCAGGCATATAGTAAACCTGGGGATGAGGATGGGACTGTTGCTGGGAAGGATATACAGGGTAGTATGCCGAAATTGGCATTGCCCCTGCCGGGGTATGGTGAATGAAGTGTGTCCCAGGTATAAACTGTGGCTGATGTTGTTGCTGCTGAGGCTGCTGTGGATGATGTTGCAGCTGCTGATGTTGCTGTTGCAGCTGCTGATGTTGCTGTTGCAGCTGCTGATGTTGCTGTTGTTGTTGCTGCTGATGATGATCAAATTGCTGTTGCAATAAATATCCAGGGTCCTGTACATGTTGCTGAATCTGGGTCAGACCATGCGGGTCAGACACATTAAGTTTTGGATCAACAGGGCTACTAAGAACCCTTGTTCCAGATGGAGTCTGAACTTGTTCTTGATAGTTCACTGGCTTTTGACGCGACATTGCATTTTGGAAACTACTATCACTGCATGATTGAAACAAAGATCCTAATTCAGAAAATGCAAAAATGACACACTGGTGACTGGAATCAGGTTGTAAAACGCGGATGCAATCACAGCTATATTATATTTAATGTAGATGCAGAAAATAGCATGAAAATGCAGCAGCTATTGCGGCCACGATTAAAAACCATAACCAGAATTATAATCAACTTCAAACCATATAAACATAATACAAATGAATGATCCAATATGTCAAAACCAGATAGATAAAATAAAGGAAAAGTAAATTGAAATTGGGAAAACCTTGAAACTGAATCTGGGGAAGGCAAATCAACAGCACCAGTTGACTTCTGTTGAAATTGAGAGGGCAACAACACTTGAGTCTGTGTCTGTTGCTGAGAAGTTGGTGGTTTTCTGTATCCCACAGGCACACCTTGATCTGATCTCTGATCATCAGAGATAACCCGATTCGGGTAATCACCGGGCACCGCTGCAGACCCGATCGGCGCACTCACAGCCGCAGCAGAAAGGGTAGTCGGAACCGGAGGTGGCGGTGGCGAAGACATAACAGCAAAACCCTCCTCTTGCTTCTGACCCACACCAACACCCATTTGAGCAAATTGTTCCTCAATCCCCATCACCTTCTGATCATGCTGCAATACCTTAACCTTACCACCACCGTTTCCATCCTCCACATGAACCCTAATTGGAGGCAAATTCGCCAACGAAGGAGACGAAGAAGTGGAACCAAAACTCGAAGAATTCTCCAGCATAGGCGAATCAGGAACAGAATGAACATCCTGTTTAGAATTCGAATTCAAATTCTTAGAATTCGCAAAAGATCCAGTCTGTAAAATAGAACCTTCAACTGCAACACCACCCTCCTTCGAACCTTCTAGATTATTCCCTACCACAGCATCATCCAAACGGAGAAGCGAATCAACAGAAGCAGAATCAGAAAACCCTCGATTGAGCAATCCAGCACTATTTAGCGCGTTGAGAAACCAATCATCCGATTTCACAGAACTATCGAGAATCGGAGGAATAGACTGAGACGAATCAGGTTTGATCGGAAAAAGGAATAACCGAATTCGCGAGGGTTTGATAGAAGAATTCGAATTGGTTCGATCATATTCATCGATCATGTTATCTAAATCTTCATCAGTGGTAACAGAGATTAAAGAATCTAAGTCCTCGTTTGGGAGTTGATATTTCAGAGTGAAGGATCTTCCATCAAGGAAGGTTCTAGAGAGGCGCGTGGAGAGGTCAGCGAGTGAGGTATTACGCTCCACAACAACGATGCGCGTGTCGCCACCGACATAGCAGAGAGACTTATCATGAGGACGGGGAACGATGTGGCCGCCGTAGCTGCACATGAGGCGGAGCTTGGCGGAGGCAGGTGGGAAAGGCTCGTCCCATGAGTCAGTGTTTCGGGAGCGTGGGGAGGAGTCGACGGAGTCAGGGTAATTGAGGTGGGATGGATGTGACGGTGGAGGAGCCACCGTGGATTGGGGAGGAGCCACCGTGGATGGGGTTGGAAGTTGTTGCGCCTCCATCGTTTGAAAAAAAAAAGAGGTTTTGTTTGTTTGATACTAATGTTGTTGTTGTTGTTTGCTGCTGTTGTTGCTGCCTCCTAATGCTCTTATACTTACTTTTACTGTACACATCAATATGAATATGAATATCATTATCAAGTATTGGATCCTCTTCAAATAATTCTATACTTTTTTTTTTCATTTCAAATTATTTAATAACCTATTTAAAGGGTTATTATATTAATCAATAATCAAAAGGACCTAATTTTATAACTGAAATTAATCTAACTAAAAAACCTCACTTTTAAAATTATTATTTAATGACTTTTTATCTTTGCTTAATAGATATTATTGGGTAATTTTAGTTTTTAGCAATACTTTTAACTTTTATTGTTTTGTAGAATTAGAATAACCGTATGGTGTTAGTAACACTACAATGATAATAGTTTTTTCTAAAATGAATTTTAATTATATAAAAAGTTTTGGTAAAAACTGTCACACAGTTAACATATTAGAAATTTTAACATAAAGGAACTTGTAACCATTAACTATTACCCTTAAACATCAACTTTTTAATTTACGGGCAGATTTGTTGAAGTAGAGTAATTTGCTTGACTTTGTTTTTAGAGAAAAAGATTTATACACCAATAATGTATAAGTTTTTTATATTGTTATTATATTATTTATCATTTATTTTCATTTAATATTAACTTTTCAAAACAAGTAACCTAAATGAATGTAGTATGAATGTATATAAATGTTTACACTGTCAGTGTATAGATATTGCTCTCTTTACTATAATAAGTTTAGGAATTATCTTTTATTTTTTCAATTTTTTAATTATTACTAATCAATTCTATCTTTTTCATAGTTAAAATCTTATACCAACAAAGTGTTAGTCTAATACTATAAAGTCCTACTAAATTCTCATAATAACAAAATGTTAAGGGTTTGATTCCTCGTAACAACCCTGGTTGGAGGTGCAATTAGCTCCCAAAAAATATTAGTGTTTTACTCATAAGTGATGAAATATGATAGTTAGTACTAAATATATATTTTAAAACTTATTTTTTGCCGTATTCCTTTACAAAAAGAAATTATATTTATATTAAATTTGGAAATATAAGATATCCTAAGAATATTTTTAAAGATAATTATTAATTTTTTGTATTAGTAAGTGTATCTCATCTTATATATAAAGAATTAATCTATTTTAAGTGTATGGTTGTTCATCTCAACAAATGTCTCTCATTAATTAAATTATTGATATTTTGGTTTGTCTAAGGATTTAACAAAATCTTATACTAATATAACAATATCTTGTTGGTAAAAACAATTATTAATTAAAATTTTATATTATAATTTATACTAAATTTAAAAACGCACGCAATGACTAGATACTGGATAAAATGTTTTTACTGAGAAATTGTAGTTAAAATATTAGATTTTAAAAAATATAGTTTCCAATAAAATAAAGTTATCATTTAATCTCTTAATCACTACTCTTGAAATCTATATCGTTTGTACAGACAATTTTATTTAAATTTTTTAATAGATATCTGCATAAGATTCATGGTTGCTGCCAAACTGTTTTCTTGGTTTCAAAAAAAGTGGGGCTGGATTGTATTGTGTGAAGAAAGCAACCTTTCCTTTAATTTCAAAAATATATAGCAAATATTTTTAAATTATAGTTAATGTAAAAATTTATATACAGTCATACATTATTTATTATTTATTCATACTAAAAATAAATGGTTAATAGTAGATGAATAATATATAAAAAATCTTATATTATTAGTGATAGAATTTTTACTCATATCTTCAGGAAAAATATCTGAAGTGTTTTTTACAACGCGTTTTTGTTTTCTTGTTTTGGGGTTTTTGAAAAAAATGGAGTTGTGATTGTATAATGTGGGAAAGGGCAACCAGAAAAAGCAAAACTGTGTGTGATGTAGGACAGTGTTTTGAGTTTGACAGCTACACACTGGTTGGACCCAGTTGGGTTTTGGTGCTTTGTGTCCCTTCAACAATTAAGTAAAAATACACACTACTAAATAAGTAAAACATTTAATAATATCTTTTCAAATCATGAATGTTTTGGTTAATCAATAGTTAATAATTTTATTATCTTAACATAGTAAGCTAGTGAAAACAGAGAGTAAATCTGTCAATGATACTAAACGGTAAGGAGTAGTTCAAGTGGTAATTCTACTTAAGTAGGGTGTTTGGTTTGACTCTTGTGGATTGAAAAAATATCCATAGGAGAGATAATTACACATATTTCTAAAAAATTTCGACTCATACATAATTACCTCTAGTGCAAATATATCTGCGAGAAACCAAAAAACTATAAGGAGTGGTTACCTCTTCTTCTTTTTTGCATGTTCCTAGTTTACTTTTGGAACCTTTACAACTTAATGGTAGTAATTATAATTAGCCAAATAATAAAGCACATCCGTAGTCTTACAATTTATATCATTTTTGTACCATCAATTATGATTAGTCAAAGAAATAATTTATAATTAATATTTTAATACAAAGCAATAGAAGACACAAATTATGGGACAAAGATATTCTCCCTACAAACGGGTTATACATTTGTTGTTTTACACTTTGTGTTACTTTATGTCTCATTGACATGTGATTGGTCAGAAAAATATATTTAAGTTAAAATTTAATTATTAAATATTTTTCTAATCAATAATAAAGTCATGGTACATGGAGTGGTACAAAGCGTTGGATAGCAAATGTACATGCAAACGAAGTGTTTAGCTGCAATTGAGGTGCTGGGGACTAAAGAATGATAAAACATAATTAAGTGTGTATTTAATATCTATGTAAGATATTGATTTTTAAGTTGTTAATGTGATTCCAACAAAAATTCATGTTTTAAAAAAGTAAATATATATTTTTAATTTGCTTTCAAATTATACACTTATTTGTTACTTCTTATTTATTCTTTTCTTTTAATTTAGTTTCATATATATATTAAATAAATTTATTTTAATCAAATTATATTAAATTGTTACATCATTTATTGACTTCTTAAACTGTTTACATAAACCTTAAATATAAAAAAAAATGGAAAATAAAAATATTCATTATAAATTTTTATAAGATCAATATATTAATATTTATCATTTATTTGTATGTTGTTAAGAATTAGAGATAATATATTATAATACTATATAATATAAAAATTATCCAACAAGCATAACAATATTTGAACTTTTGTGATTTCTATATTCTGATTTTACCATGGACTCATCCTTTCCTCACATAAACAATAACAACTCTCTAAATTCTCAAAAACAAATTCCTTAACTATGGATATGCATTGATTTATACTAATTATCACAAAGTTCATACTTATTACCATTTTAAAAATAAAGTTAGTAGCACCAAAAGAAAATAAAAATAAACTTAGTTTTTATTATCATTTTGAACATGATTATGGTAGTATTTTATTTATTTATTAAATTGCCACTGATATATGACATTATATCTGTAATATTTAAAAAATATGTAGTTTTTTTGTTAGAACTGTTGAATGAGAACATTGTACTAACATGTCACTAAGAATCAACCATTTAAATATTTTTTATTCTTGATATCTATCACAGTGCAAGAATTTAATCTGGAAAAAAAGGAACAACTACATAACCTTAAAAATGTATCTAACTGAGTGCTAATTCAAAAAAAAAATCCATTCACTAAAAATGTAACTCTTTGAAAAAATAGCATCAACCTTTAATTTAATTTTTCATTTATACTTTTTTACTATAACAAGGTAGTGATCTTAATCTGGATGTGTCTTTGTTATTAAACCAATGTCTTTTGGAATTTTTGGAATATAAAATGACAATATACAGATTTATATTGTAATAAGGTTATTATTATATTGCACACAGACGAAATATTATGTTTAGTTTACTAAAGAAAAGAAAAGTAAAGGAATGAAATGTTCAAAACGAAAATTTAAGAAGAAAAAATGATTAAAAAATGTGATAATTTTTTATTTGTTTGTTGCGGTAAAAAATAAAAAAAAAGTAGAGAGAAAAAATATAAATATAATTTAATAATAAAAGTGATATGGATAAAATATAAAGACATATATCTTATCATATTATATGATATGAGAAATAAATTAATTATTTGAACAAAATTATAATGTGATTTATACTCTAAATATGAAAGTTGAAAAAAAATAGATAATAAAAAGACGTATATTAGTGGATTGAAAAATGTTCAACAAGAAAACCTTATATATGCACTATCAGTATAAAATTTATACATAGTGAGTATAATTTACTATTCATTTATATAACTTTTTTTGAAAAATCAATCATAATTAAATATGAATGATACAATAACAATATATAAAACTCATACAATATCATTATATATATATATTTCCCTAATATTAATTTAATAGCAAACATAATTTTTCTATTAATTTTATTTTCAGAAGAAAATATTTTAAGTGAGCCTTATTGCCTTTTTAATTTCATCATTTGATTTCTGTCCAACCAAACTGTAGAAAAGAAGTTTGTCTTCTACTCTTCTGCCCTCATCTTTTTTTCTCATTCTATTTTTCTCACAACTCAAAATATTCTTAATGATAATGTATTACAGCACAGAGTAAAACTTCTATCAATTATTTTGGCATAGAATTTATAAGGTACACATCTACTGTTTCATATTTTCTGTTATTCTATATTTCATGGGTATGTGATTGGTCAAAAAAATATTTAATTTGATAACAAAGTGACACAAAGTGTGAAACAATATATGCATTCCCGAATTTATCACCTAAATAGAACGGCACATTTTCCGAAAATATGAGTTCGAGTTTATGATGCACAAATACAGGGCAATTACGACACGCACCAACACGCTGAGTAGGTGCGCGTGGGGAGGGAAAGGGGTAAGGAAAGAATCGGGTAAACGTCACCCATAGGTTGCAGCGCTGTAGAGTGATAAGTGATAACTGAACTGCCACCGTAACGTTTTCACTTGACCAAGCTTGCCATGTGGGACATCAAAGATTTTTTTTTTTATTAATACAAAAGTATCCCTTTAAAGAAATTAATTTTTTTGACTTATATAACTTTATTTTTCAATAATATCGTTTACATGAATCAAAACATTAACCTTTTTAATATAGTGAGACATTCCATCACTAAACCAACGTTTTGATAAATTAAAAACAAGTTATTTATTAATTATTTTATGAAATACTAAAACTATTACCTCAAGAATATACTATTTTCTAAAAAAAACTATTACCTCCATTCCTAGATATGATTCCTTTTATGATTATAGCAAATATTATTTATATTAGATTTATTAAATATTTTTTATTTTGTCGGTAATAAAGCATTCATTAGAGCTCTACCATCATTTACATAGAACTCACAAATTACAAATCATGTCGATAACTTTATATTATTTCCAAATTAAAAAGTTGTTAGAAATTAATCAACCGAATCACATAATTTGATTTTGCTGTTTTTAATTTACTTAAGTTTGACTGATGGGTTTAGTTTAATTAAACTAGACACCACCCGTGAGTTGCACGAGTATCTAAATATTTAAAAGTTGGAATATTTTATTTGTTCGATTTTTTTATAAAAAAAGGTGTAAAAGTGATTAATTTTAAATAAGGGAAGATATTTTCCTTTTGTCACTTTTCATAACATAATACAACGAATTAAATCGAAGAGTACATTTAAGTTATTGATAATGAGAATCCCCAATTCTTTTGGGATGCCAATCTTGCTATTTTCACATATAAATTTCAATGACAAAGGTTCATTGATTATCCTTTATCTCATCGTCTAGAAGACTTTTATCTAGAATTATTTTCATTTGGAAAGAAAATGCCGATTATAGTATTTGTGTTAAAACCATTTGAGATATAAATACCTTTACACTAATATTGTTTCCTGAAATCAATTTTGCTTTTATTATTTAGTTTCCTAAATAGGACGTGCTTTCAATTATTTGAATGATGATCTCTCATTGGTTAGAGTAAATATTGTACTCAACATTCTTTTCCACATTGGAATACATTTTCTTCTCTACTCGTAGGATCCTGTTTTTAAGTTCAAATGCAAAAAGGTTACTCATAGGAACAATGATTACATGTTCTATAAAATATGGTTTTCATATTTCAAGTCAATTATATTCAATCAAATAATATAAAAAATATTTTCTATTTTATAATTTTTCTTTTTAATTGAGTATTATTTTAAATTCGATTGAGACAAAAACAAGACATAAAAATGGAATGAGTGATATTCTTACTCCAAGATGAACTATTTACTCACCCTCATGTTTATATATAGGCTAATTTTGTCTCAAAAATCTCACAAATAAAACTTAATTTGCAATATTTATTTCACATGTATAAAACTTATAGGTATGTCTTTCTTCAGCACTATTCTATTATTATTTTGTATAAAACAATGTGGGCTATTTATAGTTGTATCTAGAACAGTTTTATGTAATAAAAAATCATATAAATAGTGCATAAAATAAATGGTGCGTGAGCAAAATGCTTTTAAATATATATATTAAATGAAAATATTTTTTACCTTAACAACAATTTCACAATGATTCTCTTCACCAATAAGTCATCTACAATAGTAGAGGCGGGGTAGATAACTTCATTATAAAATTATATTTATTTCTCATATGCATTTATCTCTTCCATATTATAGTTATAGTTAAAGTATAATATTTATATATTATCAATGCAAAAATTTATACATACTAGTATATCATTTACTACTTAACTATATTATTTATTGAAAAATCAATTATAATTAAAACAGTTAATGTATGATGGACTAACAACTAATGTATAAAACTTTTACATGTCAATACACACATTTTTCTCGTTAAGGTCTTCCTCAATAGTTCTACATATATTATCCCTGCCTTCTATGGTGCTAAGGCTTACTTCACTTATTAAATAGCTTTATGGTCATCCATTATGCTAAACTACTACAGCATTCCTTGAAAGTTAAGTGAAGTAAGCTTTTGAGAAAATTAATTATAAAAAAACCATTTTAAAATTATATATTTTCCTCTTACAAAATAATAAAAAAATGATATAGAATTCCACAAGCAGCAAGATTAGAGTAAAACCTATGAACAAACATAACATAAGAATCCTTGATGATTATCATCACAAGCAGCAAACCTAGTAACTTGGCAAACAAACTCGTCCATATTGAGTTTATCAATAATAAATATGTATTAGTTTTGAAAAGATTTTGTATAAAATACCATGAGCTAAAAGTCAAACAATTAATATAAATACATTTGAAATATTTTTTAAATTAGGATGATTTTATTAATCAATTACTATAAGTCAAAAGTTAATCGAAATTTGATGTAGGCTTTTTCCCTCTTCTTTTTAAATTTAAAAATCAACCAATCAAAAGTTAAGATATATTTAAATGTAAATTAGACCAGTGATTGCTTGAACAACTTTATTCTATCATTTTTTTTTCTTTGCTTTGAAATTGTCTCATTTATCAACTCTTTCGTTTGCTTCAAATATAAATTGCGCGGTATGTTGCTGGATAATATATATTTCCTTTCATTTTCTCATTTTACGTCATTCTGTTGTGATATATATATATATATAAAAATTGATTGGTTGATGGGGTTGTGCATGTGCAAACATCATTTTATATATAGTAGAACACGTGTTAAAAATAGCATAATACAATTGTGGATTGGCATGATAGGTGATGTTGATAACCCAATGTAATACAAATTGTTGATTCTATCTCGAAATAGGGTTGGTGAAATAGTCCTTATACTAAGAATAATCATGGTTCATTCTAAGCAATATAACCTTCTCCATCTGCTAATCAAGTTTCAAATGTTATCATTTGCTATATATATGACAATTAATAAGTGGTAAGGACAAAAACTACCTACCAAAGTAATATTTACTTTTCTTAATTTTTTAAACTATATTATAATAATAAAATTTTATCATTTTACCCTGTTCTTGAAAGTTCAAGAAATCTATTATTCTCATTATTACAGAAACATTAAAAAATAGTTCATGTTGCATAGAAAATATAAAATGGTTTATAAAAATATCAAATAAAACTTTTAAATTGAGACTTATAAATAGGTCTAGATGGATTATCTATCAAGGTCAATTACCACACATCATAAATAGTCGTGTGTTACATTATTGAGATTAAGAATAAAACATGATCGAAAAACATTTGGAGAATCATGAAGAAGAAATTTTCAAAAATGTAATTTGAATGTATAATTTAAAAATCTTATAAATTTAATAATTTTTTACAATTAATTTTAATATGTATTTTTTAATATTAGAAAGCAAAAATATATGCGGTAATAGATTTTACACAATAATCATATTCTTCTTCTTTCAGACATAAATTATTATTACTTTATAAATATAAGTAATATACATGAACAAAATGTTACAATGACTCTAGAAAAAATTTTGTGCCATTAAACTTGTGATACTATATTTTTTTTGGGTACATTTCTTAATTCCACACTTTAAAACATATAATATGTATATATTAGTAGTGTAAGTGTTTTTATAATGTCAACAAATCCATATCATTCATATGTTAATTACCATCGACTTTAAAAAAAATTACTATAAATCAATAATGAAGGATGTATCGTTAATGTAAAATGCTTTACATTGTGAAAGTATAAATTTTAAACTCAAAATGTAATATATTTAATAATTTTACTGAATCACCGTAAAAGTAAATAGTATATTTGAGAGAAGACAACCAAAATGAATTGAATTTAGACTTTGATACCTCTTTCCACTAAGCCTACTAAAATTGAATAATTCACCCGACTCATGTTGCTCTAAGACATGCCTATAGGCATTCATAAATGAAGTCCAGGTGACCCCACTTTCTCTAGATAAGGATAATAAAGAATAAAGATTTTCTGTGTTAATGAAGAGACAAATACATATTTTTTACTTGTTTTTAATAGCAAAATTGTGATTTTATTACAAATCAAAATGATATATGTAATTGAAAGTTAGATTTCTCCTTACTTTTTGAAGCATTTGTCTTTTCATTGATGAAGAGATTCTAACTCTATAATGAGGTGGCCTCTTAGCTCTTTTTGTGGATTCATTAACTAATATATTTAAAAACTGTAATATTTATATATTATCAATATAAAAATCTATACACATTATATATCATTTATATTATTTTAATAAAAAAAATGAAAATTAATAACATAACGTTAATATAAAAAACTACTTCACTATCACTTACCGATCTACTTATTCTTTAGGCTTTTGATAGTACATAATCGGCTAAATCTAGTCCCATGTCACTCAACGCTAGGTGGCAAGCCGACACGGATGATGACACTTCTCTGTCCATTGTCTCAATAATTTGAACCTTAAAAAGTTATTTAAGAATCAATGATTTCATAAAAAGTGAAAAAAAACAATTGATACTGAATAAACATTAAATCTTAACTGCGCTTTGCATCATCAAACGCACACATTAGTAAAACTGAAACATTTTTAATATCCTTTTTGGGATTTCTTGTTTGACCACTAAAATTGGGGTTAGATTTCTCAGCTGGTAATCTACCTCTGACAGATAACAGATTCAACCTACAATTTAGATTCTACGCAACCAAGTTTATTCCAATGAAAAGCAATATACATATCACCAGAATGAAAATAATTTTTCTATTATTTGAAGGAAAATGATTGGTTTAAGATATGAATATATAAAAATTTTAAGACAAGAGATCATTGTTCAATTCAACTGGATACAAAATCATATGCCAAATTGATTAATTAGGATGTTTTCTAATCAGATTAAGGAGCATGTTAGTCATTGTTCTACTAGATTTAAATTAATTTATTAATTAGTCAAACATATTTTGTTATGGACCATCAACTTTGAGCACTTGCATATGATTTTTACTACTGTATTATTTATCATTGACAATTTTTCATTAAGTTTTAACATTGATCCAGAAAAAATGAACCGAATGCATAACCATAACAAGCAATTGAGTATGCATAATAAACCCCATGACTAATAGTTATCACCATTCTATTTTTGTCATTTAATATTGAAGGTGACAGCATTAACACATATGCAAAAACACCCGTGTAAAGATTTCACGTTACTCGTTATATTTATGTGGACTTTTTCTTAAATATGCTAATATATGGGTGCTGACGGCAAGTTATAATATTATCAAGGTTTTGATAAATAATATTTCCACATATTGTCATATTCATCACCTACTTCTTAAAACAAGTAATCTCTTGGTCAAGTATATGAATTTTAAAAAAAATAATGTATCCAAATATATTATATTGTATTTGACTTGACGGCTATATAAATTACTAATAACCAAAATAATATGCACTATTGCTTATTTTTAGCAAACTCTATATTTATTTACGAAATGAAATCATTTTATTGCAATTTATAACTAAAATTGCACTTTGTTCAATGGTTAATCGATATAATTTGTTAAAAATAAGTTGTAATATTGTGTACATACATATTTTCGTATTTCGTGAACCATCTGTTTAACTTCAACCCTTCAAGTCTTTAACAATCAACATTAATAGCTTCTTTTTTTATCAGAAAGAAACAATAGTTTTACCGGTTATTCAGTTTGATCCAAAAATAGCAGGTTTTTCTGATAAATAGTGACAACATTATAGAAGCTATTCTTAATTCCTTAAGCGCCTCTTTAGGACACTGATAAGTGAGACTCTAATGATAAAATGGAAATGCTAGAGTATAAATTGCTACACCAGAAACAATATCTATTGCAATTTGATACCACTGATGGGGTCACCATTGAAGATGGAGGACAGACTAGGCCCACAAGGAGCAAACTCAAGCCCAAGTGGCTATCTGATTATACAGAATTTAAATAAATATTAATTGTCATACTTTTAAATATTTTGGGCCCCTTGTAAGCCCATTCTGGGCAGAACCCTAAAGGAATCCTCTTTTGTATTTATTGTGTTGAGGCGGATTTGAAGGCAGAAAATATCAAGTTGTTAAATTTCTTAGTAAAATTTCAGCTTCTCCTTTTGATCTGTTTTATAATTGCTGTTATTCTTATACTGATATTATCATTGGTGCTTTCATTTCGTGAACTATGCCTCCAAAAAACGCCGCAAAGGAGATC